>NC_056444.1:6703177-6878177 GCF_018296145.1 Oncorhynchus tshawytscha
TTCTCCCTCCCTCCTCTTCCTCCCTCCTCTCATCTCCTCTCCTGTCACCAGTGGTCATCCAGAGCAGCAAATCCTCTCTTTATTTGACACCGTCCAGATGACAAAGATTTTTCTCCTCTTCTCTCAACTCAGGCGTGAGGTCTTAGGGATACAATACACTAATATCTTCCCCATCAGTGGAACCTGGCAGAAGATAGAGTTAGTGTTCAACCTCACACAGCTCCCTCTGACCATGGGCATCGGTACTCAATTACACAACCTTGTCAGCGGAGCAATTCAGATCACTCCTTTATGTAGCAACATTTTGTTAGGCGGAGCAGATATTTATTGTAACACAGGGAGATATGGAGTGCAGATCTGGGGAGGCTGAGGTTGGAGTGAGCTGAGTTGTAGGAAACTAGATGTGGAGGCTGAGGTTGGAGTGAGCTGAGTTGTAGGAAACTAGATGTGGAGACAGGTTGGAGTGAGCTGAGTTGTAGGAAACTAGATGTGGAGGCTGAGGTTGGAGTGAGCTGAGTTGTAGGAAACTAGATGTGGAGGCTGAGGTTGGAGTGAGCTGAGTTGTAGGAAACTAGATGTGGAGACAGGTTGGAGTGAGCTGAGTTGTAGGAAACTAGATGTGGAGGCTGAGGTTGGAGTGAGCTGAGTTGGGACAGGGTAGCAGGTTCAGAGGAGGGGAATCCAATGGAGTGGTGGTGTGGTGAGTTCAGAACAGGGTAGCAGGGTGGTGAGATGTGGAACAGGAGACAGGTACCAGAGTCAGAGCGGCAAAATGAGCAGAGATTACGATCGGACCGGGTGGAAGTGGCAGGACTGAGTATTTGTAGAGGTCTTCATTATGGAACGGGTTGCAGCTGGTGAGGATCCGCTCTGGCTCCAGCACACCAGTCTCCAACCACACAACCACAAACAAACAGAAAGGGAGGGGGAGAGAGAGAGTGTGTACTGGAGGAGTGGCTCCAGGTCAAGGAGACACCAGATGTGACACATTTAAGGTCTAAAGTGGACTTACTGTCTTAATGACACTGATACAACTGCTTTATTGGTCTCAGAGGTCTGTCTAGGCCTGACTCTCTGCCTCGTCTCTAATCTCTGATGTCTGTCTGAATGCTAGGCTTGGCTCTTTGCCTCCTCTGCGGTCTCCGAAGGTCTGTCTGAATGCTAGGCTTGGCTCTCTGCCTCGTCTCCTATTCCAACGAAGGTCATGCTGATAGCAAGAAGGGTATCTGTCCCAAATGGCAACCTAATGGCACCCTACTCCCTATATAGTGTACAACTTTTAACCTGTACCGTATGGGCCTTGGTCAAACGTAGTGCGCTATAAAGTAAATAGGATGCCATTTGGGACGAAGCCGTCTTGTGTCTATAAAAGGCCAGACACACACACACTTCACATTAAAACACCATTAGACAATCTTCTTCATTATGCCATCAGCCAGATGGCTATGTGATGAATGAACCAATCACTGCATGGGTCTGTGACCGACATCAATCTAGTAGCTAACAGCTCAGGAAGGAAGCCTCTGAGGGGTTATGGACCAGAGTGGGAGGGAGCCGATTCCCATCACAGAACTGACTGTCTACTGTCTATAAATACATATACTGTCCTCTAACAGAGGGTTCTGTCTACTGTCTATAAATACATATACTGTCCTCTAACAGAGGGTTCTGTCTACTGTCTATAAATACATATATTGTCCTCTAACAGAGGGTTCTGTCTACTGTCTATAAATACATATACTGTCCTCTAACAGAGGGTTCTGTCTACTGTCTATAAATACATATACTGTCCTCTAACAGAGGGTTCTGTCTACTGTCTATAAATACATATACTGTCCTCTAACAGAGGGTTCTGTCTACTGTCTACTGTCTATAAATACATATACTGTCCTCTAACAGAGGGTTCTGTCTACTGTCTATAAATACATATACTGTCCTCTAACAGAGGGTTCTGTCTACTGTCTATAAATACATATACTGTCCTCTAACAGAGGGTTCTGTCTACTGTCTATAAATACATATACTGTCCTCTAACAGAGGGTTATGTCTACTGTCTACTGTCTATGAATACATATACTGTCCTCTAACAGAGGGTTCTGTCTACTGTCTATAAATACATATACTGTCCTCTAACAGAGGGTTCTGTCTACTGTCTATAAATACATATACTGTCCTCTAACAGAGGGTTCTGTCTAGTGTCTACTGTCTATTATACATATACTGTCCTCTAACAGAGGGTTCTGTCTACTGTCTATAAATACATATACTGTCCTCTAACAGAGGGTTCTGTCTACTGTCTACTGTCTATAAATACATATCCTGTCCTCTAACAGAGGGTTATGTCTACTGTCTACTGTCTATAAATACATATACTGTCCTCTAACAGAGGGTTCTGTCTACTGTCTATAAATACATATACTGTCCTCTAACAGAGGGTTATGTCTACTGTCTATAAATACATATACTGTCCTCTAACAGAGGGTTCTGTCTACTGTCTATAAATACATATACTGTCCTCTAACAGAGGGTTCTGTCTACTGTCTACTGACTATAAATACATATACTGTCCTCTAACAGAGGGTTCTGTCTACTGTCTACTGTCTATAAATACATATACTGTCCTCTAACAGAGGGTTCTGTCTACTGTCTATAAATACATATACTGTCCTCTAACAGAGGGTTCTGTCTACTGTCTACGGTCTATAAATACATATACTGTCCTCTAACAGAGGGTTATGTCTACTGTCTATAAATACATATACTGTCCTCTAACAGAAGGTTATGTCTACTGTCTATAAATACATATACTGTCCTCTAACAGAGGGTTCTGTCTACTGTCTATAAATACATATACTGTCCTCTAACAGAGGGTTCTGTCTACTGTCTATAAATACAAATACTGTCCTCTAACAGAGGGTTCTGTCTACTGTCTATAAATACATATACTGTCCTCTAACAGAGGGTTATGTCTACTGTCTACTGTCTATAAATACATATACTGTCCTCTAACAGAGGGTTATGTCTACTGTCTACTGTCTATAAATACATATACTGTCCTCTAACAGAGGGTTCTGTCTACTGTCTATAAATACATATACTGTCCTCTAACAGAGGGTTATGTCTACTGTCTATAAATACATATACTGTCCTCTAACAGAGGGTTATGTCTACTGTCTACTGTCTATAAATACATATACTGTCCTCTAACAGAGGGTTATGTCTACTGTCTACTGTCTATAAATACATATACTGTCCTCTAACAGAGGGTTATGTCTACTGTCTACTGTCTATAAATACATATACTGTCCTCTAACAGAGGGTTATGTCTACTGTCTATAAATACATATACTGTCCTCTAACAGAGGGTTCTGTCTACTGTCTATAAATACATATACTGTCCTCTAACAGAGGGTTCTGTTTACTGTCTACTGTCTATAAATACAAATACTGTCCTCTAACAGAGGGTTCTGTCTACTGTCTACAAATACATATACTGTCCTCTAACAGAGGGTTCTGTCTACTGTCTATAAATACATATACTGTCCTCTAACAGAGGGTTCTGTTTACTGTCTACTGTCTATAAATACATATACTGTCCTCTAACAGAGGGTTCTGTCTACTGTCTACTGTCTATAAATACATATACTGTCCTCTAACAGAGGGTTCTGTTTACTGTCTACTGTCTATAAATACATATACTGTCCTCTAACAGAGGGTTCTGTTTACTGTCTACTGTCTATAAATACATATACTGTCCTCTAACAGAGAGTTCTGTCTACTGTCTACTGTCTATAAATACATATACTGTCCTCTAACAGAGGGTTATGTCTACTGTCTACTGTCTATTAATACATATACTGTCCTCTAACAGAGTGTTCTGTCTACTGTCTATAAATACATCTACTGTCCTCTAACAGAGGGTTCTGTCTACTGTCTATAAATACATATACTGTCCTCTAACAGAGGGTTCTGTCTACTGTCTATAAATACATATACTGTCCTCTAACAGAGGGTTCTGTCTACTGTCTATAAATACATATACTGTCCTCTAACAGAGGGTTCTGTCTACTGTCTATAAATACATATACTGTCCTCTAACAGAGGGTTCTGTCTACTGTCTATAAATACATATACTGTCCTCTAACAGAGGGTTCTGTCTACTGTCTACTGTCTATAAATACATATACTGTCCTCTAACAGAGGGTTCTGTCTACTGTCTACGGTCTATAAATACATATACTGTCCTCTAACAGAGGGTTATGTCTACTGTCTATAAATACATATACTGTCCTCTAACAGAAGGTTATGTCTACTGTCTATAAATACATATACTGTCCTCTAACAGAGGGTTCTGTTTACTGTCTACTGTCTATAAATACATATACTGTCCTCTAACAGAAGGTTATGTCTACTGTCTATAAATACATATACTGTCCTCTAACAGAGGGTTATGTCTACTGTCTATAAATACATATACTGTCCTCTAACAGAAGGTTATGTCTACTGTCTATAAATACATATACTGTCCTCTAACAGAGGGTTCTGTTTACTGTCTACTGTCTATAAATACATATACTGTCCTCTAACAGAGGGTTATGTCTACTGTCTATAAATACATATACTGTCCTCTAACAGAGGGTTCTGTCTACTGTCTACTGTCTATAAATACATATACTGTCCTCTAACAGAGGGTTATGTCTACTGTCTACTGTCTATAAATACATATACTGTCCTCTAACAGAGGGTTCTGTCTACTGTCTATAAATACATATACTGTCCTCTAACAGAGGGTTCTGTCTACTGTCTATAAATACATATACTGTCCTCTAACAGAGGGTTATGTCTACTGTCTATAAATACATATACTGTCCTCTAACAGAGGGTTATGTCTACTGTCTACTGTCTATAAATACATATACTGTCCTCTAACAGAGGGTTATGTCTACTGTCTACTGTCTATAAATACATATACTGTCCTCTAACAGAGGGTTATGTCTACTGTCTATAAATACATATACTGTCCTCTAACAGAGGGTTCTGTCTACTGTCTACTGTCTATAAATACATATCCTGTCCTCTAACAGAGGGTTCTGTCTACTGTCTACTGTCTATAAATACATATACTGTCCTCTAACAGAGGGTTCTGTCTACTGTCTATAAATACATATACTGTCCTCTAACAGAGGGTTATAAATACATATACTGTCCTCTAACAGAGGGTTATGTCTACTGTCTATAAATACATATACTGTCCTCTAACAGAGGGTTCTGTCTACTGTCTATAAATACATATACTGTCCTCTAACAGAGGGTTATGTCTACTGTCTATAAATACATATACTGTCCTCTAACAGAGGGTTATGTCTACTGTCTCCTGTCTATAAATACATATCCTGTCCTCTAACAGAGGGTTCTGTCTACTGTCTACTGTCTATAAATACATATACTGTCCTCTAACAGAGGGTTCTATCTACTGTCTATAAATACATATACTGTCCTCTAACAGAGGGTTCTGTCTACTGTCTACTGTCTATAAATACATATACTGTCCTCTAACAGAGGGTTATGTCTACTGTCTACTGTCTATTAATACATATACTGTCCTCTAACAGAGTGTTCTGTCTACTGTCTATAAATACATCTACTGTCCTCTAACAGAGGGTTCTGTCTACTGTCTATAAATACATATACTGTCCTCTAACAGAGGGTTCTGTCTACTGTCTACTGTCTATAAATACATATACTGTCCTCTAACAGAGGGTTCTGTCTACTGTCTACTGTCTATAAATACATATACTGTCCTCTAACAGAGGGTTCTGTCTACTGTCTACTGTCTATAAATACATATACTGTCCTCTAACAGAGGGTTCTGTCTACTGTCTACTGTCTATAAATACATATACTGTCCTCTAACAGAGGGTTCTGTCTACTGTCTATAAATACATATACTGTCCTCTAACAGAGGGTTCTGTCTACTGTCTATGGTCTATAAATACATATACTGTCCTCTAACAGAAGGTTATGTCTACTGTCTATAAATACATATACTGTCCTCTAACAGAGGGTTCTGTTTACTGTCTACTGTCTATAAATACATATACTGTCCTCTAACAGAAGGTTATGTCTACTGTCTATAAATACATATACTGTCCTCTAACAGAGGGTTATGTCTACTGTCTATAAATACATATACTGTCCTCTAACAGAGGGTTCTGTTTACTGTCTACTGTCTATAAATACATATACTGTCCTCTAACAGAGGGTTATGTCTACTGTCTATAAATACATATACTGTCCTCTAACAGAGGGTTCTGTCTACTGTCTACTGTCTATAAATACATATACTGTCCTCTAACAGAGGGTTATGTCTACTGTCTACTGTCTATAAATACATATACTGTCCTCTAACAGAGAGTTCTGTCTACTGTCTATAAATACATATACTGTCCTCTAACAGAGGGTTCTGTCTACTGTCTATAAATACATATACTGTCCTCTAACAGAGGGTTATGTCTACTGTCTATAAATACATATACTGTCCTCTAACAGAGGGTTCTGTCTACGGTCTATAAATACATATACTGTCCTCTAACAGAGGGTTCTGTCTACTGTCTATAAATACATATACTGTCCTCTAACAGAGGGTTCTGTCCTCTGTCTCAGCCAGAGGAGAAGGAGACAACTGATCGAAGTGCAGCAGGAAGCAGTTCTCTCTGCACCTGTCTCTATACCTCTGTGTCAGAGTTCTCTCTCTCTCTCTCTCTCTCTGCACCTGTCTCTATACCTCTGTGTCGGAGTTCTCTCTGCACCTGTCTCTATACCTCTGTGTCGGAGTGCTCTCTGCACCTGTCTCTATACCTCTGTGTCGGAGTGCTCTCTGCACCTGTCTCTATACCTCTGTGTCGGAGTGCTCTCTGCACCTGTCTCTATACCTCTGTGTCGGAGTGCTCTCTGCACCTGTCTCTATACCTCTGTGTCGAAGTGCTCTCTGCACCTGTCTCTATACCTCTGTGTCGGAGTGCTCTCTGCACCTGTCTCTATACCTCTGTGTCGGAGTGCTCTCTGCACCTGTCTCTATACCTCTGTGTCGGAGTGCTCTCTGCACCTGTCTCTATACCTCTGTGTCGGAGTGCTCTCTGCACCTGTCTCTATACCTCTGTGTCGGAGTGCTCTCTCTCTCTCTCTCTGCACCTGTCTCTATACCTCTGTGTCGGAGTGCTCTCTGCACCTGTCTCTATACCTCTGTGTCGGAGTGCTCTCTGCACCTGTCTCTATACCTCTGTGTCGGAGTGCTCTCTGCACCTGTCTCTATACCTCTGTGTCGGAGTGCTCTCTGTACCTGTCTCTATACCTCTGTGTCGGAGTGCTCTCTGTACCTGTCTCTATACCTCTGTGTCGGAGTGCTCTCTGCACCTGTCTCTATACCTCTGTGTCGGAGTGCTCTCTCTACCTGTCTCTATTCCTCTGTGTCGGAGTGCTCTCTGTACCTGTCTCTATACCTCTGTGTCGGAGTGCTCTCTGTACCTGTCTCTATACCTCTGTGTCGGAGTGCTCTCTGCACCTGTCTCTATACCTCTGTGTCGGAGTGCTCTCTGTACCTGTCTCTATACCTCTGTGTCGGAGTGCTCTCTGTACCTGTCTCTATACCTCTGTGTCGGAGTAGCTCTCTCTCTGCACCTGTCTCTATACCTCTGTGTCGGAGTAGCTCTCTCTCTCTGTGTGTGGAGAAGTGGGATCCCAAGTCTTGGTATGTCTTTCACCATGACACGCCCGCTCCTGGGCCTTGGGAGGAACGTGTGGCGTCTGTTCCTGTGGCGACACGGTCGTTTGTTCTTGTCCCTATTCGTGTTTTGGGTTTTTTGTTCAAAGTGTTTTCAATTTGCTTCTTTCTACTTCAGCCAACCAAGTTTTTAGTGGTATTAAATTGGATAACTAATAATGAGGCAAATAGCAGTACTTTGCTTTTTAGTTTTAATCAACAACAAAAAATGTTTTTGTGAAACGCACCAAACAAGTTGTCGATCTACCCCTCGAAGGATACAGCCAACAGCAGATGTGAAACACGTCCCCTACGTCAGGGGACGTCCTGCTTCATCTCCGACCCTCCGCTGCAAGTCTACACTGCAACGGAATATCAGGCAACCAATCTAATGTACAATGGCAAGAAACTGTTTGTGAACCTTTTGGAACTACCTGGAGTTCTACATACATTACCTGGAGTTCTACATACATTACCTGGAGTTCTACATACATTACCTGGAGTTCTACATACATTACCTGGAGTTCTACATACATTGGTCATAAAATTAGATCTGATCTTCATCTAAGTCACAACATTAGACAAACACAGTCTGCTTAAACTATTAACACACAAATGATTGTATTTTTTTCTTGTCTATATTGAATACATTATTTAAACATTCACAGTGTAGGTTGGGAAATGTATGTGAACCCCAAAGCTAATGACTTGTAATTGGAGTCAGGAGTCAACTGACCTGGAGTCCAATCAATGAGACGAAATCGGAGATGTTGGTTAGCGCTGCCTTGCTCTATTAAAAAAAACACTCACAAATTTTAAGTTTGCTATTCACATGAAAAATATGCCTGATGTGAACCTCGAACAGTGTGAGTTGTTGACCTGCATAAAGCTGGAAAGGGTTACAAAATGATCTCTAAATGCCTTGATGTTCATCAGTCCACGGTAAGACAAATTGTCTATAAATGGAGAAAGTTCAGCACTGTTGCTATTCTCCCTAGGAGTGGCCGTCCTGCAAAGATGACTGCAAGAGCAGAATGCTCAATGAGGTTAAGAAGAATCCTAGAGTGTCAGCTAAAGACTTACAGAAATCTCTGGAAAATGTTAACTTCTCTGTTGACGAGTCTATGATACGTAAAACACTAAACAAGAATGGTGTTCATGGAAGGACACCACGGAAGAAGACACTGCTATCCAAAAAAAACATTGCTGCACATCTGAATTTTGCAAAAGTGGATGTTCCACAGCGCTACTGGCAAAATATTCTGTGGGCAGATGAAACTACAGTTGAGTTATTTGGAAGGAACACGCAACACTATGTTGGGAGAAAAAAGGCACAGCACATCAACATCAAAACCTCGTCCCAACTGTAAAGTATGATGGAGGGAAAATCATGGTTTGGGGCTGCTTTGCTGCTTCAGGACCTGGACAGCTTGCTATCATCGACGGAAAAATTAATTCCCAAGTTTATCAAGACATTTTGCAGGAGAATGTAAGGTTATCTGTCCACCAATTGAAGCACAACAGAAGTTGGGTGATGCAACAGGACAATGACTCAAAACACAGAAGTAAATGACTTCAACAGAAGAAAATTGCCTTCTGGAGTGGCCCAGTGCTGACCTCAACCCGATTGAGATGCTGTGGCATGACCTCAAGAGAGCAGTTCACACCTGACATCCCAAGAATATTGCTGAACTGAAACAGTTTTGTAAAGAGGAATGGTACAAAATTCCTCCAGACCGATGTGCAGGTCTGATCCACAACCACAGAAAACATTTGGTTGAGGTTATTGCAAAGGAGAGTCAACCAGTTATTAAATCCAAGGGTTCACATACGTTTCCCACCCTGCACTGTGAATGTTTACACGGTGTGTTTACTAAAGACATGAAGATGTACAGTTGTTTGTGTGTTAATAGTTTAAGCAGACTGAGGTTTGTCTGTTGTTGTGACTTAGATGAAGATCAGATCTAATTTTATGACCAATTTATGCAGAAATCCAGGTAATTCCAAAGGGTTCACATACTGTTTCTTACCACTGTATTTATAAAGCCCTTCGTACATCAGCTGATATCTCAAAGTGCTGTACAGAAACCCAGCCTAAAACCCAAACAGCAAGCAATGCAGGTGTAGAAGCACGGTGGCTAGGAAAAACTCCCTAGAAAGGCCGAAACCTAGAGAGGAACCTAGAGGAACCTAGAGAGGAACCAGGCTATGTGGGGTGGCCAGTCCTCTTCTGGCTATGCCGGGAGGAGATTATAACAGAACATGGCCAAGATGTTCATAGATGACCAGCAGGGTCAAATAATAATCACAGTGGTTTTAGAAGGGTGCAATGCCTCAGGAGTAGCCCAGCATTAAGACTTAAGAGACAGCAGGTGTGGTAGAGAGAGAAAGGACAACGTAGCTTGGCTTTTCATAGCCGATCATTCAGAGTATCTCTACCACTCCTGCTGTCTCTAGAGAGTTGAAAACAGCAGGTCTGGGACAGGTAGCACGTCCAGTGAACAGGTCAGGATTCCATAACCGCAGGCAGAACAGTTGAAACTGGAGCAGCAGCACGACCAGGTGGACTGGAGACAGCCAGGTGTCATCAGACCAGGTAGTCCTGAGACATGGTCCTAGGGCTCAGGTCCTCCGGGAGGGGAGAGAGGGAGAATTAGAGGGAGCATACTTAATAATACAATCAATGAGTTCCCAAGGAAAGGCCTCCAAAGAGGCGTGGCAGTAGAGGAGTTTGGAATCTGATAATATTTTTAAAAAACAGCCCTTCAGAACACCTGTTTCTCCTTTGCATGGTGTTTTGTTGCAGGTTTAGTTTTTTGGTTATTCATTGTTTAGCTGTGGCACATGTTTAGCTGTGGCACGTGTTTAGCTGTGGCACGTGTTTAGCTGTGGCACGTGTTTAGCTGTGGCACGTGTTTAGCTGTGGCACATGTCTAGCTGTGACACATGTTTAGCTGTGGCACATGTTTAGCTGTGGCACGTGTTTAGCTGTGGCACGTGTTTAGCTGTGGCACGTGTTTAGCTGTGGCACGTGTTTAGCTGTGGCACGTGTTTAGCTGTGGCACGTGTTTAGCTGTGGCACGTGTTTAGCTGTGGCACGTGTTTAGCTGTGGCACGTGTTTAGCTGTGGCACGTGTTTAGCTGTGGCACGTGTTTAGCTGTGGCACGTGTTTAGCTGTGGCACGTGTTTAGCTGTGGCACGTGTTTAGCTGTGGCACATGTTTAGCTGTGGCACATGTTTAGCTTGTTTAGCTGTGGCACATGTTTAGCTGTGGCACATGTTTAGCTGTGGCACATGTTTAGCTGTGGCACATGTTTAGCTGTGGCACGTGTTTAGCTGTGGCACGTGTTTAGCTGTGGCACGTGTTTAGCTGTGGCACGTGTTTAGCTGTGGCACGTGTTTAGCTGTGGCACATGTTTAGCTGTGGCACATGTTTAGCTGTGGCACATGTTTAGCTGTGGCACATGTTTAGCTGTGGCACGTGTTTAGCTGTGGCACGTGTTTAGCTGTGGCACGTGTTTAGCTGTGGCACATGTTTAGCTGTGGCACGTGTTTAGCTGTGGCACGTGTTTAGCTGTGGCACGTGTTTAGCTGTGGCACATGTTTAGCTGTGGCACGTGTTTAGCTGTGGCACGTGTTTAGCTGTGGCACGTGTTTAGCTGTGGCACATGTTTAGCTGTGGCACATGTTTAGCTGTGGCACATGTTTAGCTGTGGCACGTGTCTGTCTACTTTCCCCTCCTCTGCGCACTGTAAACGGGACACACGAAAGCAGTGCAACTGAAGTTGAATTCACTGGATGCTGCGAGGGCATCAGGCTGTAATTTCACAAAGTAGATGACTCTAATGTTGACTCATTTCTAAATCACTTGTGTGTCCTGTATATACTGTATCTTATACCATCTACTGCATCTTGCCTATGCTGCTCGGCCATCGCTCATCCATATACTCATATGTACATATTCTCATTCACCCCTTTACATTGTGTGTATTAGGTAGTTGTGGGGAATTGTTAGATTACTTATTAGATATTACAGCACTGTCAGAACTAGAAGCACAAGCATTTCACTACACTCACATTAACATCTGCTAACCATGTGACCAATAACATCTGCTAGTCATGTGTATGTGACCAATAACATCTGCTAACCATGTGCATGTGACCAATAACATCTGCTAACCATGTGCATGTGACCAATAACATCTGCTAACCATGTGCATGTGACCAATAACATCTGCTAACCATGTGCATGTGACAAATAACATCTGCTAGCCATGTGTATGTGACCAATAACATCTGCTAACCATGTGCATGTGACCAATAACATCTGCTAACCATGTGTATGTGACCAATAACATCTGCTAGCCATGTGTATGTGACCAATAACATCTGCTAACCATGTGACCAATAACATCTGCTAACCATGTGCATGTGACCAATAACATCTGCTAACCATGTGTATGTGACCAATAACATCTGCTAGCCATGTGTATGTGACCAATAACATCTGCTAACCATGTGACCACTAACATCTGCTAACCATGTGACCAATAACATCTGCTAACCATGGGTAACATTTGATTAGATTTTATTTCAACTGTTGACTCATTTATAATGACTTGTGTGTCCTATTCAGCCTGCAGGTCTTGTGTTTGACACCATGTGTGTTAGTCTATTAGTCACATTATGGCTGATGTGTGTGGTCATTGCTCTTGCTTGTCTGATTGTATTGACATTCTCTTAGTTTACAGTCTTCTGTTTGTTGTTCCAAATATTGAGTCGTTGAAACTGAAACGATCCCGAATGGGGTGGCAGATATTATGATTGTCTGTTTGCTTCACATCGGCAAAGTAGTTAAAACGCTGTATTGGGAGAGTTCCACTTTTAACGAACTGTACGAGGCTATAAGACACGCAGGGAAACCGGAGGCTGTTTTTCATGCTTACCGTCGATTTTAATTCCGTGTCATTGAAGAAACGTGATGTTCAACTTACATCAACACGTCTCCTTCATTCACTCACCCAACAACCTACAATGATAAAGTCCTAGAACACCGTTACTCACACCCACAAACAAGCATACGAGGCGTTGTCGTCCCTGTCCTTTCCATGGCTGCTGGGAATGGGACTGACATATGGAGAAGGGGCACTGCTCTACTCTGTCCTGGCTAGAGAAGGGGCACTGCTCTACTCTGTCCTGGCTAGAGAAGGGGCACTGCTCTACTCTGTCCTAGCTAGAGAAGGGGTACTGCTCTACTCTGTCCTGGCTAGAGAAGGGGCACTGCTCTACTCTGTCCTGGCTAGAGAAGGGGCACTGCTCTACTCTGTCCTGGCTAGAGAAGGGGCACTGCTATCCTCTGTCCTGGCTAGAGAAGGGGCACTGCTATCCTCTGTCCTGGCTAGAGAAGGGGCACTGCTCTACTCTGTCCTGGTTAGAGAAGGGGCACTGCTCTACTCTGTCCTGGCTAGAGAAGGGGTACTGCTCTACTCTGTCCTGGCTAGAGAAGGGGCACTGCTCTACTCTGTCCTGGCTAGAGAAGGGGCACTGCTCCTCTGTCCTAGCTAGAGAAGGGGCACTGCTCTACTCTGTCCTAGCTAGAGAAGGGGCACTGCTCTACTCTGTCCTGGCTAGAGAAGGGGCACTGCTCTACTCTGTCCTGGCTAGAGAAGGGGCACTGCTATCCTCTGTCCTGGCTAGAGAAGGGGCACTGCTATCCTCTGTCCTGGCTAGAGAAGGGGCACTGCTCTACTCTGTCCTGGCTAGAGAAGGGGCACTGCTCTACTCTGTCCTGGCTAGAGAAGGGGTACTGCTCTACTCTGTCCTGGCTAGAGAAGGGGCACTGCTCTACTCTGTCCTGGCTAGAGAAGGGGCACTGCTCTACTCTGTCCTAGCTAGAGAAGGGGCACTGCTCTACTCTGTCCTGGTTAGAGAAGGGGCACTGCTCTACTCTGTCCTGGCTAGAGAAGGGGTACTGCTATCCTCTGTCCTGGCTAGAGAAGGGGCACTGCTCTACTCTGTCCTGGCTAGAGAAGGGGCACTGCTCTACTCTGTCCTGGCTAGAGAAGGGACACTGCTCTACTCTGTCCTGGCTAGAGAAGGGGCACTGCTCTACTCTGTCCTGGTTAGAGAAGCACGGCTGGAATGGGACTGACATATGGAGAAGGGGCATACCAGACAGCTAGTGAAATGGGATGTTCAACATGGAAATCAGATGGGGGCTGAACTGGGCCTAGAGAGTAAATGAGAGTTTATCTTTAGAAATCAGATCCCATCACCTGAAGCACGCTTCATTTAAAACTCCAATCTCTGTGTGCGTCAAAGCAAACCCATGAGATTGATTGTTGGCATTTCCCAATGGAAGCTAGCTCTCACACACGCACACACACACACTCCATTGGTCTGTGCAATTACTAAGCAGAATTGTCAGTCTCCAATCAGACAGGCCTCCAAAGCACTGTCACCAGACCAGATTGTTAATTTGACTACCATTGTCTTTCTAGCCCCTCCAGTGAGAACAGGTGACAAGAACAGCACATGCTGCCATTCGGCCCAGCAGGCATAGAGGAGAGCTGGGACACAAGCCTTCCTCTGTCCCAGTCTCCCTGCTACAGAACTGAACAGAGTTGGGAAAATAACAACTCACTAACTCACTCACTAACTCACTCACTGTCTCTGACACAAGCCTTCCTCTGCCCCGGTCTCTTCAGTCTCCCTGGTACAGAACTGAACAGAGTTGGGAAAATAACAACAACTCTCTCTCTCTCTTTCTTTCTTTCTCTCACTCTCTCTGTCTCTGACACAAGCCTTCCTCTGCCTCGGTCTCTTCTGTCTCCCTGGTACAGAACTGAACAGAGTTGGGAAAATAACAACAACTCTCTCTCTCTCTTTCTCTTTCTCTCTCTCGGTCTCTGACATAAGCCTGTATCTGCTCTGGACAAAGCTGGACCGAGTCAATGGGGAAAATAACAACATCTCTGTCTTCTCTCTCCCTAGGCTGACTGCCAACTAAAAAATGAGAGCGACAGAGACAGAAAGAGAGAGAGAAAGAGAGAGTGAGACAAAAGAGAAGCTTCTGGAAAGTGCTCACCACCCCTCTCTTTCCATTGGGTTGGGCTCCATGCCATCTTTGTGTATGTGAATGAACAAAGGAGAGCAGTGCCCCTTCTCTAGCCAGGACAGAGGAGAGCAGTACCCCTTCTCTAGCCAGGACAGAGTAGAGCAGTGCCCCTTCTCTAGCCAGGACAGAGTAGAGCAGTGCCCCTTCTCTAGCCAGGACAGAGGATAGCCCCTTCTCTAGCCAGGACAGAGGAGAGCAGTACCCCTTCTCTAGCCAGGACAGAGTGAGCAGTGCCCCTTCTCTAGCCAGGACAGAGTAGAGCAGTGCCCCTTCTCTAGTCAGGACAGAGTAGAGCAGTGCCCCTTCTCTAGCCAGGACAGAGTAGAGCAGTGCCCCTTCTCTAGTCAGGACAGAGTAGAGCAGTGCCCCTTCTCTAGCCAGGACAGAGTAGAGCAGTGCCCCTTCTCTAGCCAGGACAGAGTAGAGCAGTGCCCCTTTGCAAGCTTCGTGAAGTTCTATCACGAGGGATTCTGAGCTGGTTGAAGAACTTTACATGAAGTTGCAAAAGTTTTAGTTATATGTGTGAATCATTCGTTCAATCCTCTACCTTCTCAGGTGGAAACGGCTCGGCCTCCGACCGCAAGGTCGCTACAGAGGGTAATGCGTACGGCCCAGTAAATCACTGGTGCCAAGCTTCCTGCCATCCAGGACCTCTATACCAGGCGGTGTCAGAGGAAGGCCCTAAAAATGATCAAAATACTCCAGCCACCCTGGTCATAGAATGTTTTCTCTGCTAGCAGTACCGATACTTCCGGAACCAAAAGGACTCTGAACAACTTCTACCCCCCAAGCCATAAGACTGTTAAATAGTTAGTCTGGGTAGCTATTTGGTTAATTATTTAAACTATCTACATTGACCCCTTTCTTCACGAACTATTTTAACTCGTCACATACGCTGCTGCTACTGTTTACTATAGGCCACTTTATTCCTAGTTATATCTACCTGAATGACCTTGTACCCCTGCATATCCACTCAGTACCGGAACCTCTCATTGTGTATTTATTAACAATTGTTTAACATTTCTATTATTTCTATATTATCTTTCTCTCTCTGTATTGCTGGGAAAGGGCCCGTAAAGTCAGCGTTTCACTGTTAGACTCTACACCTGTTGTTTACGAAGCATGTGAGGAATATAATTTGATTTGGAGTTTGAAGGCAAAGTAGGTGAAAAGGACCACGTAGGAGCAAATCATGGTGAAACAGCAGTGGAACGCAACAGCTGTAGGCGTTTGGACGTCAGTCAAACAACTTTAGGTACATGTGACTTAGACTAAAGACATTTATCCTAGTTCCAGCCTCCCTCCTCCTCCTTCCCCCTCTTTACCCCCTACGACCATGGAGAGGACATGAAACCAACCCTGGGAACAGCCTCCAGCAGACCCAAACGAACACTGGGAACAGCCTCTAGCAGACCCAAACCAACCCTGGAGAACAGCCTCTAGCAGACCCAAACCAACCCTGGGAACAGCCTCTAGCAGACCCAAACCAACCCAGGGAACATCCTCTAGCAGACCCAAACCAACCCTGGAGAACAGACTCTAACAGACCCAAACCAAACCTGGGAGCAGCCTCCAGCAGACCCAAACCAACCCTAGGAGCAGCCTCCAGCAGAGCCAAACCAACCCTGGGAACAGCCTCCAGCAGACCCAAACCAACCCTGGGAGCAGCCTCCAGCAGACCCAAACCAACCCTGGGGAACAGCCTCTAGCAGACCCAAACCAACCCTGGGGAACAGCCTCTAGCAGACCCAAACCAACCCTGGGAACAGCCTCTAGCAGACCTAAACCAACCCTGGGAACAGCCTCCAGCAGACCCAAACCAACCCTGGGAACAGCCTCTAGCAGACCCAAACCAACCCAGGGAACATCCTCTAGCAGACCCAAACCAACCCTGGAGAACAGACTCTAACAGACCCAAACCAACCCTGGGAACATCCTCTAGCAGACCCAAACCAACCCTGGGGAACAGTCTCCAGCAGACCCAAACCAACCCTGGGAACAGCCTCTAGCAGACCCAAACCAACCCAGGGAACATCCTCTAGCAGACCCAAACCAACCCTGGAGAACAGACTCTAACAGACCCAAACCAACCCTGGGAACATCCTCTAGCAGACCCAAACCAACCCTGGGGAACAGTCTCCAGCAGACCCAAACCAACCCTGGAGAATAGCCTCTAGCAGACCCAAACCAACCCTGGGAGCAGCCTCCAGCAGACCCAAACCAACCCTGGGAGCAGCCTCCAGCAGACCCAAACCAACCCTGGGAACAGTCTCCAGCAGACCCAAACCAACCCTGGAGATTAACCTCTAGCAGACCCAAACCAACCCTGGGAGCAGCCTCCAGTAGACCCAAACCAACCCTGGGAGCAGCCTCCAGCAGACCCAAACCAACCCTGGGAACAGTCTCCAGCAGACCCAAACCAACCCTGGGAACATCCTCCAGCAGACCCAAACCAACCCTGGGGAACATCCTCTAGCAGACCCAAACCAACCCTGGGGAACAGTCTCCAGCAGACCCAAACCAACCCTGGGAACATCCTCCACCAGACCCAAACCAACCCTGGGAACATCCTCCAGCAGACCCAAACCAACCCTGGGAACAGTCTCCAGCAGCTCGGATTGGGTGGGAGGTGGGAGGTGGGAGGGGGATGATGGCATGATGGTGGTAACCGGTAACATTTAATTAACACTTTTCCCGGCTGACTGTTTTGGACATCTCTTTCTTTTTCAGTGTACGCTCTAGCATTTAAACGTGTATTAGCCCCTCATGCATTAAGGGACGTTTCATGAGAAAGGGCAGTTATGTCACATGAATAGGACAGGGAGCCCTGTAAGTGATGCGCGTGTTGACTCATAACCAGCCGTTTCCATGGTTATACCAGCAGGGCGTGCGGGTTTAGGGTCGTGGAGATATTTTGTGGATGGACAGATGAAAGGAGATAAAGACAAAAACACATCAAGAAAATCCATAAATGTATAATTATTGTGAAATGTATCATTTATATCTATAGGCTGCATTGGTTGTTATTTCTCTGACCTAAAGCTAAAGCTGACTCACTAACTGTACGACAAATAGACTAACACTTTTGGGAACGGGCAGAAAAAGTTAAGGTCGATCCATGGAGGATTTAAAAAATTATTTAAAGGACAATTTCGAATTTTAATTCAGTTAAAAGAGAAAAGCTGTGAAATGGAGAGTTGAAAATAAAAAGAAAGGAGAGACAAAAGATTTGGTGAAGTGGTAAAAGAGGATTATAGCGATGATTGTGACCCGACACTGGTTGAATCAACGTTGTTTCAATGCCATTTAAAATACGTTTAACCAACATACAGTAGGGGTTGTATTGACATCTGTGCTCAGTGGGGAATCACTATACAAATTAGACAGTCACAAGACAGGGACTTCTAATAGGCCTATGGCACATCAAGGGAACTGTAGCCTATGAAACCTCACCAATGTCAAGTTGATTAAAGCTATTTCATTCTATAATTTTTACATTATTCTGGGTTTCTTTAGTCTTCCAGGGAAATGTGTAACGACAGAAGAGAACTAGTTGACTAACTATTTAAACCAAAATACCAGAAACTAATAGCAGAAACACATCTAAATGCCCCAAAAAACATCCAGCTGTTTCGTTCCGCCCTCTCTGACTGTAACTCACAGCGTATTTTCTATACTGAAAATATATATATATAAACTCAACATGTAAAGTGTTGGTCCCATGTTTCATGAGCTGAAATAATGTTCTGAAATGTTCCCGAAATGTTCCATACGCACAAAAAGCTCGTCTGAAAGCGTCTCAGAGAAGCTCATCTGCGTGCTCGTCGTCCTCACCAGGGTCTTGACCTGACTGCAGTTCGTCGTCGTAACCGACTTCAGGGGGAAAATACTCACCTTCGATGGCCACTGGCACGCTGAAGTAGTGTGTTCGTCACAGATGAATCTTGGTTTCAACTGTACTGGACAGATGGCAAACCGCGTGTAAGGCGTTGTGTGGGCTAGCAGTTTGATGATGTCAACGTTGTGAACAGAGTGCCCCATGGTGACGGTGTGGTTATGGTATGGGCAGGCACAAACTACGGACAACGAACACAACTGCATTTTATCAATGGCAATTTGAATGCACAGAGAAACCGTGACGAGATCCTGAGGCCCATTGTCTTGCCATTCATCCACCGCCATCACCTCATGTTTCAGCATGATAATATAAGGTCCCATGTCGCAAGGATCTGTACACAATTCCTGGAAGTTGAACATGTCCCAGTTCTTCCATGGCCTGCATACAGACCAAACGGCAGGGTAGCCTAGTGGTTAGAGCGTTGGACTAGTAACCGGAAGGTTGCAAGTTCAAACCCCCGAGCTGACAAGGTACAAATCTGTCGTTCTGCCCCTGAACAGGCAGTTAACCCACTGTTCCTAGGCCGTCATTGAAAATAAGAATTTGTTCTTAAATTAAATAAAGGTAAAAAAATAAAAATAAAAAACATGTCACCCATTAAGCATGTTTGGGATGCTCTGTATCAATGTATTCCAACGTGTTCCAGCTCCCGCCAATATCCAGCAACTTGGCACACCCATGAAAATAAAATAAATTTTATTTGTCACGTGCCGAATACAACAGGTGTAGATCTTACAGTGAAATGCTTACAAGCCCTTTACCAACAATGCAGTTTTAAGAAAGTATTAACTAAAAAAACAGAAGTAAAAATGTCAGAAATAATATAAGAAGAAAAATAACAAATAATTAAAGAGCAGCAGTAAAATAACAAGCAAGGCTATATACAGGGGTTACCGGTACAGAGTCAATGTGGAGGATATATACAGGGGGTACCGGTACAGAGTCAATGTGGAGGCTATATACAGGGGTTACCGGTACAGAGTCAATGTGGAGGATATATACAGGGGTTACCGGTACAGCGTCAATGTGGAGGCTATATACAGGGGTTACCGATACAGAGTCAATTTGCTGGGGCACCGGATAGTCAAGGTAATTGAGGTAATATGTACATGTAGGTAGAGGTAAAGTGACTATGCATGGAGACAATGCAAATAGTCTGGGTGGCCATTTGATTAGCTGTTCAGGAGTCTTATGGCTTTGGGGTAGAAGCTGTTAAGAAGCCTTTTGGAACTAGACTTGGCGCTCCGGTACTACTTGCCGTGTGGTAGCAGAGAGAACAGTCTATGACTAGGGTGGCTGGAGTCTTTGACAATTTTTAGGGCCTTCCTCTGACACCGCCTGGTATAGAGGTCCTGGATGGCAGGAATCTTGGCCCCAGTGATGTACTGCGCCTTGCGGTCGGAGGCCGAGCAGTTGCCATATCAGGAAGTGATGGAACGAGTCAGGATGCTCTCGATGTTGCAGCTGTAGAACTTTTTTAGGATCTGAGGACCAATGCCAAATCTTTTCAGTTTCCTGAGGGGGAAAAGGTATTGTCCTGTCCTCTTTACGACTGTCTTGGTGTGTTTGGACCATGATAGTTGTTTGGTGATGTGGTCACCGAGGAACTTGAAGCTCTCAACTTGCTCCACTACAGCCCCGTCGATGAGAATGGGGCCGTGCTCGGTCCTCCTTTTCCTGTAGCCCACGATCATCTCCTTTGTCTTGCTCACATTAAGGGAGAGGTTGTTGTCCTGGCACCACACTGCCAGATCTCTGACCTCCTCCCTATAGGCTGTCTCATCGTTGTCGGTGATCAGGCCTAACACTGTTGTGTCGTCAGCAAACTTAATGATGGTGTTGGAGTCGTACTTGGCCATGGAGTCATGGGTGAACAGGGAGTACAGGAGGGGACTGACCACGCATCCCTGAGGGGCTTCCGTGTTGAGGATCAGCTTGGCAAATGTGTTGTTACCCACCCTTACCACCTGGGGGCGGCCCGTCAGGAAGTCCAGGATCCAGTTGCAGAGGGAGGTGTTTAGTCCCAGGGTCCTTATAAGTCTTTTCTAGCCAAAGCCCTGCCTCATCTCAGCTCAGTGTGGAGTGCATTAGAGATTGTGTCGTCTGTGGATCTGTTGGGGCGGTATGCAAATTGGTGTGGGTCTAGGGTTTCTGGGATAATGGTGTTGATGTGAGCCATGACCTGCCTTTCAAAGCACTTCATGGCTACAGACATGAGTGCTACGGGTTGGTAGTCATTTAGGCAGGTTACCTTAGTGTTCTTGGCCACAGGCACTATGTAATCCGTCTGGCCCTGCGGCCTTGTGAATGTTGACCTGTTTAAATGTCTTACTCACATCGGCTATGGAGAGCGTGATCACAGAGTCCTCTGGAACAGCTGATGCTCTCATGCATGCTTCAGTGTTGCTTGCCTTGAAGCGAACATAGAAGTTATTTAGCTCGTCTGGTTGGCTCGTGTCAACATTTCACAGGCCACAATCAACTGCCTGATCAACTCTACGCAAAGGAGATGTGTCGCTCTGCACGAGGCACATGATGGTCACACCAGATACTGACTGGTTTTCTGATCCACACCCCTCTACCTTTTATTTAAGGTATCTGTGACCAACAGTATTGACCATCTGTATTCCCAGTCATGTGAAATCCATAGATTAGGACCTAATGAGTTGATTTCATTTGACTGATTTCCTGATATGAACTGTAACTCTAAAACTGTTCCATGTGGGAGGAGCACGTGATGCCGCGGAGCTGAGCAGACGTTGACAAACCGAGCTCTTCAAAGTTATTCTATTTTTACCTAAATAACAACGTTGAAACAATATTCTATCATCATCGGCTGATAAATTGTCAAGTACTTACCTTCCCAAAGAGCCATGGACCTCCGACCGAGAGGCAAGAAGGATGACCAAAACGTTGTTGATTCCCAAGATAACGATAACGCTACAGCTAGCAAGATTAGCATTAGCCCTCATAACGCAGACGACAGTTCCAGACTGTTGCTCTCAGCAGCCTCTTGCGAGCCTGCCGACATGCTGGCTACTCTCTGCCGGGAAATTCAGAGGTCTTTCTATGAAAATTGATAAGAAATCGTCTGAACTTCTTCCATTGACGACCTGAAATCCTCCATGAATGATCTCCTTTTGAGAACGACTGAGGCAGAGTTGCGCATTAGCACAGTTGAAGATACCATCGCTAGACATGACCAGGTCTTGATACAACTGCAAAAGGACAATGCCTACCTCAAAAACAAGGTAGATCAGATGGAGAACCAAAGTAGATGTAGTAATATCCGTGTGGTGGGATTGAAAGAGGACAGCGAGGGCCGTGACCCGGTCCGTTTCTTCACTCAATGGATCCCGGAAGTCCTAGGCATCAACTTCACCAAGCCGCTGGAAATCGAACGCGCCCACAGAACATCAGCGCCGAAACACCGGCCAGATGAGCCCCCACGAGCCGTCCTGATCAGGTTCCTCAGTTTCCAAGACAGAGAGAAGATACTGCAACTCGCAAGAGCCAAAGGGGACATCACCATCAATGGAAAGAGGGTCAGCCTTTTCCCAGATATGAGCGCGGATCTCGCCAGACGTCGCAAGCAGTTCAGACCTGCTGCCAAAGCGGAGAAGGAGAAGAACATCACCGGCTACCTCATCCACCCTGCGCGGATGAAAGTTCAGTACAAAGGCCGAAGCCATCTCTTCAACACACCGGGAGAAGTGCACACTTTTCTCAAAGAACTGAGCAACGTCTGAGCCAGGACGGTCTCTCTGGGGGATAAAATGCAACGTCTGAGCCAGGACGGTCTCTCTGGGGGATAAAATGCAGTTTGTTTGTTTTCTATTATCCGGACTGAACTGCTGGTATCTCCCGGTCACTATAATTGATTTGTACATTTTCAACTAACCGTATCTTTCCGGGGTGAGTTCTATTACATTTACAGGAGAGTATATTTTGTCCATATCTACTACATATCTACATATCATAGTTTAGTCCATATCTACTGGGCGAAGCAATAAGTGGGTTTAGGCCCACTGCTTTCCCCCTCATTTATGTTAATCTTTTGAAAAGAGACTCAAGCATCCCTTACCGTGGGCAGTAAATATTCAGCCATAAATATCTATTCACAATGTTTGTTTTCAACTTAGAGAGCTCGCAGGTTTTAGTTTACGCCAAGGTTTAGCTAGTAAGAGCAAGATGAAAAGCGAGCAGCAACGTATCTCTACAAGTGTCTTCATGTTTGGTTGTTGTTTTAGTCTGACAATCAGGGTGGGTGGGATTTTATTATTTTCTTCTTCCTTTTTTTCTATGTTCATTGTTTCCTTCCTAAAGAGACACACAGGTCAAAAAGTTGAAACATGTCCTAATTATCTGCATATGATAGATTTCCATTCAGTTACATATTTGAAACCCAACCTATGCTTAATCCACTAAAATATGTCACATTCAACGTAAAAGGTCTTAACAGCCCGATTAAAAGGAAAAAGAGTCTATACATACCTTAAGAAATTAAAGGCTGACATTGTGTTTTTACAAGAAACACATCTTACAGCCAGTGAACACAAGAAATTGAAGAGGGAATGTGTAGGACAAGTTTTTGCTCACCATGTCATTCATGAAAGATCTCAATTTACTAGACATCTGGAGACAGTTGCACCCACAGGATAGGGACTACTCTTTTTATTCACACCCACACAAGACACACACACGCATAGATAACTTTTTACTTTTGACACAACTGTTTCATAGAGTGTTAGATGTCGAGTATCTCCCCAGATTGCTTAGTGACCATTCTCCTCTGGTATTATCAATCTCCATTCCTACCAAGGTAAATGGAGCATATAGATGGAGACTAAATTCTACACTCCTAAAGCAACCTGAATTTTGTGCATTCATCAAAGAGCAGATCAATATTTTTACTTTGACAAACAAACCCTCTGCTCCTGACAGCTTCATTCTTTGGGAAAAATTGAAAGCCTATCTGAGGGGACAGATTATTTCCTATACTAAAGGGCTGAAGAGAAAACACGGTGCGGAACTGAGTGCCCTTGAATCTGAAATCTCCAAGCTAGAGAAAACCTACCAAAGAAGCCCGACTAAAGATCTATACAGGCTTTTGGTAAATAAAAAACTTCAATATAATATTCTGAACACATATCAAGCTGAGAGGGCCATCACTAAATCAAAACAGCGTTACTACGAGCTTGGAGAGAAAGCTCACAAAGTATTGGCATGGCAACTGAAAGCAGAGGAAAGTAAGAGGACAATTAATGCCATAGAAACTCTTACTAATGAGATATCTTTCGACCCTACTGAAATTAATAATACTTTTAAGAAATACTATGAAGACCTCTACACTTCCCAATCAAGCGATGATCTGTCAGAGATCAACTCCTCTCTCTCCTCTCTCAACCTCCCATGCTTGTCAGGGGTAGACAGCGAGCGCCTGAGTGAACACTTCTCAGTTCCTGAATTGTTGGAGGCCATTAAATCCTTACCTTCTAATAAATCTCCTGGGGAGGATGGCTTCCCTGCAGAGTTCTATAAAGAATTTAGGGAGCTGTTGGTCCCCTACCTTATGGAGGTACTTAAAAAAGCCAGAAGACAACTGCTTTCCAGAGTGCTTCTCTCAAGCAGTGATTACTGTAATCCACAAGAAAGGGAAAAACCCGCTAAAGTGCGCCTCCTATAGACCAATCTCTCTCCTTAACACAGATTGTAAACTGGTCACCAAGATGCTATCTAAGAGACTGGAGTCATGTCTTCCCCTGTTGGTCAACCCAGATCAGACTGGCTTCATAATTAATAGATTGTCCTCCAATAATCTCAGAAGGTTCTTTGATATAATTCACCTTGCTAACAAAAACAAAATACCTTGTGTTGCAGTCTCCTCGACGCTGAAAAGGCCTTTGATAGGGTTGAATGGCCATACCTCTTTCGCGTCTTGGAAAAGTTCGGTTTAGGTACCGTGTTTGTAAATTTGGTCAAATCACTCTACAAATCTCCTAAAGCTAGGATTGCTACCAATGGGATTACTTCCTCCTCTTTCCCTCTTTATAGGGGGAACAGACAAGGTTGCCCAATTAGCCCCCACCTCTTTGCTCTCGCCATCGAACCGTTGGCTGAGGCTATTAGAACGTGCCCTGACATACATGGCTTTGAGGTGGGCCCCCATACCCATAAATTATCACTCTTTGCGGACGACCTTATCTTATTTCTAACAAACCCAGAACACTCCCTCTCTCACTTGCAGATCCTACTACAGTGTTATAGTTCTTTCTCTGGATATAAGGTCAATTTTGATAAAAGCGAAATCTTACCGTTGTCTGTCTTTGACCATCATACCATCAAGCACAAGTTTCCTTTTAGATGGTCGCCTATGGGCTTCACATATTTTGGCATAATGGTCGATGGTAACCTGAACAACCTCTATAAACACAATCGGGCCAGTTTGTTGCAAAAGGTGGAGGTTGACCTTTGTAAATGGATGGACTTCCTCTCACTCTACTGGGTAGAATCAATGTAATTAAAATGAATGTCCTGCCCAGGTTTCTACATCTGTTTCAATCTCTCCCTATCCCTGTTCCCGCAGCACTCTTTTCCTCTCTCGACAAGCTGACCAGACGGTTTATCTGGCACGGCAAAACCCCTAGGGTTGGCCTGGATAAACTGACACTTGATTACAGTCAAGGGGGCTTAAACCTCCCCAATTTTAGAATGTACTACTGGGCGGCACAGTCTAGGTACCTGGCTCAGAGGTTTGACAATGGTCCCTCTCCCTCATGGTTGAACATTGAAAAGCTTGAGGTAAACGATGACACTGGGGCAGATTTGTTTTACAAATGGGACAGAAAATCTATAAAAACCATCACAGACAACCCTTTAATCATACATTCTGTCCTGGCATGGTGCAAACTGCATGAGCTGTTCGGACGAGGGGGATTCCTTTCCCCTAAAACCCCTTTATGGAACAATAGATTGATCCCTATGTTTTTCCAGAATAGTAACTTTAGACCATGGTCTGATAAGGGGATCACTCTTCTGGAACATTGTTACGAGGAGGGAGTTCTTATGTCTTTTGATCAGCTGAAACAGAAATACCACTTGACGAACAGGGACTTCTTTAGCTACCTACAACTACGAAACTTTATTAGGGTGACTCTCAAGGGACAATGGAACCTACCTAAGATGTCACCTATTGAACAACTCTGCCACGCAGACCAACCACTGTTCAAGACCATTTCCCGTGTATATGATGCTCTTATGTCAGGACAAACACTGCCTGAGCTAGATAAACCCTGACTTAGATGGGAAAAAGATCTGGGTATTGATCTTGATGAGGGTCTATGGAGTGACCTATGCAGGGATGGTGTTACATCCACATTGAACTCCAGATACAGACTGATCCAGTTTAATTTCCTCCATCAGCTCTATATCACCCCATCTAGACTGCACAAGTTTAACCCAGATATCTCCTCCCTATGTTTTAGATGTGGCTCAGATGAAGGAACATTCCTCCATTCCACTTGGCAGTGTTCAAAACTACACGGTTTCTGGCAGGTGGTATGCGATACCATATCCTCAATTCACGGGGTTGCATTCCCTTTAGACCCGGAGGTCTGTCTACTGGGTAACTTTACTAACACCAATCTTAGGCAAAGCCATACTATAAAGCTAACAGAAATATTGCTAGCGATGGCCAAGAAATGTATTGCCTTGAAATGTAAATGGGATTCCTCCCTGCCAGTTGCAATGTGGCTATCGGAAGTTAATGGTTGTATCCCTTTGGAGAAAATCACTTACTGCTTGAGGAATAAGTTAAAGACATTTTACAGAATTTGGCAACCTTTTATTGACTATATGGAGAATCTCCCCCCACATCTCATTGATTGAATCTCTATATAATCCTCACATAATGTTTCACACGTAATGTATAATATGTAGCCTACGGAAGGTGATCCAATGTCTCATTATTTGTTTGTTATTGTATGTTTGTATATATAATTAGATTTTTTTTGTTTTTTTGTTACGCTCGTCTGTTACTGTCATTTTCTCCTATCGTAGTTTTGTAACACTTCTGCTTGGCTGGTTACGGTTTGTAATAATTTGTCAACTGGGCTATGTTCTGGGCTAGGTATGTTCCTGGCTAGGTATGTTCTGGGCTAGGTATGCTTTCGCCAAAAAGCATTTATATAAATATGACACTGTGGTTTGTTTAACAAGAAGTTAATCTTTAAACCTATGTCAAATATGTTTTGTTTTCTGAATTTTTATAATGAGCGTTTCTGTAATTGAATTTGGAACTCTGCAATCTCACTGGATGTTGGCCAGATGGGACGCTAGAGTCCCACATACCCTAGAGAGATTAATCAGCACAAACAGTTTTCAGCTGTACTAACATAATTGCAAAGGGGTTTTCTAATGATCCAATTAGCCTTTTAAAATGATAACCTTGGATTAGCTAACACAACGTGCCATTGGAACACAGGAGTGACGGTTGCTGATAATTGGCCTCTGTACACCTATGTAGATATTCCATCAGCCGTTTCCAGCTACAATAGTCATTTACAACATTAACAATGTCTACACTGTATTTCTGACCAATTTGATGTTTTTTTTAATGGCCAAAAAAATGTGCTCTAAATTTTCGAGTTTTTTGTTTTTACGTTGTTGTTTTGGCTTTTCATTAAAATATAATATTATTTCAGACTGATGGATTTGTGGCATTAGAATTAGTTTTATTTACCTGTTTGTTCGCTCTCTCTCTCTCACACACACACACACACACACACACACACACACACACACACACACACACACACACACACACACACACACACACACACAGATTAGTGTGGAAGCATTGGGTCTGCATTAGCCGTCGCCGTGGCAATAGATAAAAGGGTCTCAGGGAGTTAGGGGTATTAACAGAGAAGAAGACCTAACCTCAGGGAGTTAGGGGAAGATTAACAGAGAAACAGAAGAAGACCTAACCTCAGGGAGTTAGGGGTATTAACAGAGAAGAAGACCTAACCTCAGGGAGTTAGGGGGTATTAACAGAGAAGAAGACCCTAACCTCAGGGAGTTAGGGGGTATTAACAGAGAAGAAGACCTAACCTCAGGGAGTTAGGGGGTATTAACAGAGAAGAAGACCTAACCTCAGGGAGTTAGGGGGTATTAACAGAGAAGAAGCAGACCTAACCTCAGGGAGTTAGGGGGTATTAACAGAGAAGCAGACCTAACCTCAGGGAGTTAGGGGGTATTAACAGAGAAGAAGACCTAACCTCAGGGAGTTAGGGGTATTAACAGAGAAGAAGACCTAACCTCAGGGAGTTAGGGGTATTAACAGAGAAGAAGACCTAACCTCAGGGAGTTAGGGGTATCAGGGAAGACCTTCAGGGAGTTAGGGGGTATTAACAGAGAAGAAGAGACCTAACCTCAGGGAGTTAGGGGGTATCAGGGAGTAACAGAGAAGAAGACCTAACCTCAGGGAGTTAGGGGGTATTAACAGAGAAGCAGACCTAACCTCAGGGAGTTAGGGGGTATTAACAGAGAAGAAGACCTAACCTCAGGGAGTTAGGGGGTATTAACAGAGAAGAAGCAGACCTAACCTCAGGGAGTTAGGGGGTATTAACAGAGAAGAAGCAGACCTAACACACACACATACACGTCTAGTCTGTTAGTACTCATTTGGGCCAGTTTGCAGTAGACCTTCATTTCATTACAGGTCTTATGGATGACCTATGACCCTGTAACCAAATGATAAAAATAATATATCAGCTCATTCGCTCATCGTTTTTTAATTTTTTTAATAAAGTGACTTGTTCGACTTAAAAACTTTTGGTCTTTGGGGAGCAAAGGTCATTAATAAGCTTAGACCATCAGGTTCGGTTCTATGCAGTTTTCTCCACTTTTTTTCCTTCACTTATTCACTTTTTTTCTCCACAAAAATCTAAGATTAAATAAAATTGAGAAACATGTCCAACCAAAAACATAGAGACCCAGACAACCTGAGTCTATACTCATTCCACTATGGTGAATCACTAAAACAATACAGAAATACACTACGGAAAAAGAAGGAACAGCACGTCAGAAATCAGCTCAAAGTAATTGAAGAATCCATAGAATCGACCCACTTCTGGGAAAATTTGAAAACACTAAACAGAAAGATTTATCTATCCAAAATAGAGATGTATGCAAAACGCAGGTCAGCCGTGGTCAGGCCTAGCAGCTTCCTCAACTCAGGGTCCCCGATCTGGAGCTTAGCTTCTTCCACCTAGTGGGATGGACGGAGACACGACACACACACACACACACACACACACACACACACACACACACACACACACACACACACACACAGAAACACACACACACACAATAACTCATGATACATGTCAAATCAGATTTCACATGGGAGAGTTAAACACATCCAGGATATGATAACATCTGTAACCCTGGTCTAAAGTAGTGCACTGTGTAGGGAATAGGGTGCCTTTGGGCTCTGGTCTAAAGTAGTGCACTGTGTAGGGAATAGGGTGCCTTTGGGCTCTGGTCTAAAGTAGTGCACTGTGTAGGGAATAGGGTGCCTTTGGGCTCTGGTCTAAAGTAGTGCACTGTGTAGGGAATAGGGTGCCTTTGGGCTCTGGTCTAAACTAGTGCACTGTGTAGGGAATAGGGTGCCATTTGGGACACACCCTTAGAATAATGCGCATTTCGGGCCAACATGACCCAGGAGAAAGAAGAGATGGAGAGAGATGGAATTGAAGAATCAAGACTCTAACCACTTCTGGGAAAATGGAAAAACACTAAAAACAAACATCAACATGAAGAATTATCTATCCAAAATGGAGATGTATGTGTAAACCACTTCTCCAATCTTTTTGGCTCTATAACAAAGAATAAAGAGCAAAAACATATACATGATCAAATACAAATTTTGGAATCAACTATTAAAGACCAGAACCCACTGGATTCTCCAATTACCTTGAATGAGCTACAGGACAAAATAAAAACCCTCCAACCCAAAAGGCCTGTGGTGTTGATGGTATCCTCAATGAAATGATCAAATATACAGACAACAAATTCCAATTGGCTACACTAAAACTCTTTAACATCATCCTCAGCTCTGGCATCTTCCCCAATATTTGGAACCAAGGACTGATCACTCCAACCCATAAAAGTGGAGAGGAATTTGTCCCCAGTAACTACCGTCCTCTGCATTATCATTAACAGCAGACTTGTACATTTCCTCAATGAAAACAATGTACTGAGCAAATGTCAAATTGGCTTTTTACCAAATTACCGTACAACAGACCATGTATTCACCCTGCACACCCTAATTGACAATCAAACAAACCAAAACAAAGGCAAAGTCTTCTCATGCTTTGTTGATTTCAAAAAAGCCTTCGACTCAATTTGGCATGAGGGTCTGCTATACAAACTGATGGAAAGTGGTGTTGGGGGTAAAACATACGACATTATAAAATCCATGTACACAAACAACAAGTGTGTGGTTAAAATTGGCAAAAAACACACACATTTCTTCACACAGGGTCGTGGGGTTAGACAGGGATGCAGCTTAAGCCCCACCCTCTTCAACATATATATCAACGAATTGGCGAGGGCACTAGAAAAGTCTGCAGCACCCGGCCTCCCCCTGCTAGAATCCGAAGTCAAATGTCTGCTGTTTGCTGATGATCTGGTGCTTCTGTCACCAACCAAGGAGGGCCTACAGCAGCACCTAGATCTTATGCACAGATTCTGTCAGACCTGGGCCCTGACAGTAAATCTCAGTAAGACCAAAATAATGGTGTTCCAAAAAGGTCCAGTCACCAGGACCACAAATACAAATTCCATCTAGACACTGTTGCCCTAGAGCACACAAAAACTATACATACCTTGGCCTAAACATCAGCACCACAGGTAACTTCCACAAAGCTGTGAACGATCTGAGAGACAAGGCAAGAAGGGCATTCTATGCCATCAAAAGAAACATAAATTTCAACATACCAATTAGGATCTGGCTAAAAATACTTGAATCAGTCATAGAGCCCATTGCCCTTTATGGTTGTGAGGTCTGGGGTCCGCTCACCAACCAAGACTTCACAAAATGGGACAAACACCAAATTGAGACTCTGCACGCAGAATTCTGCAAAAATATCCTCCGTGTACAACGTAGAACACCAAATAATGCATGCAGAGCAGAATTAGGCCGATACCCACTAATTATCAAAATCCAGAAAAGAGCTGTTAAATTCTACAACCACCTAAAAGGAAGCGATTCACAAACCTTCCATAACAAAGCCATCACCTACAGAGAGATGAACCTGGAGAAGAGTCCCTAAGCAAGCTGGTCCTGGGGCTCTGTTCACAAACACAAACACACACTACAGAGCCCCAGGACAGCAGCACAATTAGACCCAACCAAATTATGAGAAAACAAAAAGATAATTACTTAACACATTGGAAAGAATTAACAAAAAAACAGAGCAAACTAGAATGCTATTTGGCCCTACTCAGAGAGTACACAGCGGCAGAATACCTGACCACTGTGACTGACCCAAAATTAAGGAAAGTTTTGACTATGTACAGAGAAGGCAGGCTATGTGCTCACTGCCCACAAAATGAGGTGGAAACTGAGCTGCACTTCCTAACCTCCTGCCCAATGTATGACCATATTAGAGAGACATATTTCCCTCAGATTACACAGATCCACAAAGAATTCGAAAACAAATCCAATTTTGAAAAACTCCCATATCTACTGGGTGAAATTCCACAGTGTGCCATCACAGCAGCAAGATTTGTGACCTGTTGCCACGAGAAAAGGGCAACCAGTGAAGAACAAACACCATTGTAAATACAACCCATATTTATGCTTATTTATTTTATCTTGTGTCCTTTAGCCATTTGTACATTGTTAGAACACTGTATATATATAATATGACATTTGTAATGTCTTTACTGTTTTGAAACTTCTGTATGTGTAATGTTTACTGTTAATTTTTGTTGTTTTTCACTTTATATATTCACTTTGTATGTTGTCTACCTCACTTGCTTTGGCAATGTTAACACGTTTCCCATGCCAATAAAGCCCTTGAATTGAATTGAATTGAATTGAGAGAGAGAGAGAGGGTGAGAGAGAAAGCAAGTGAGAGAGAGGGGGTGAGAGAGAAAGCGATTGAGAGAGATAGAGAGAGAGAGAGACAGACAGAGACAGAGAGACAGAGAGAGGGAGAGAGACAGAGACAGACAGAGAGAGAGAGACAGAGAGAGAGAGAGAGAGAGAGAGACAGAGAGAGAGAGAGAGAGAGAGAGAGAGAGAGAGAGAGACAGAGAGAGAGAGAGAGAGAGAGAGAGAGAGAGAGAGAGAGAGAGAGAGAGAGAGAGAGAGAGAGAGAGAGGAGAGAGAGAGAGAGAGAGAGAGAGACAGAGAGAGAGAGAGAGAGAGAGAGAGAGAGAGAGAGAGAGAGAGAGAGAGAGAGAGAGAGAGAGAGAGAGAGAGAGAGACAGAGAGAGAGAGAGAGAGAGAGAGAGAGAGACAGAGAGACAGAGAGAGAGAGAGAGAGAGAGAGAGAGAGAGACAGAGAGAGAGAGAGAGAGAGAGAGAGAGAGAGAGAGAGAGAGAGAGAGAGAGAGAGACAGAGAGAGAGAGAGACAGAGAGAGAGAGAGAGACAGAGACAGAGAGAGAGAGAGAGAGAGAGAGAGAGACAGAGAGAGAGAGAGACAGAGAGAGAGAGAGAGAGAGAGAGACAGAGAGAGAGAGAGACAGAGAGAGAGAGAGAGACAGAGAGAGAGAGAGAGAGAGAGAGAGAGAGAGAGAGAGAGAGAGAGAGAGAGAGAGACAGAGAGAGAGAGAGAGAGAGAGAGAGAGAGAGAGAGAGAGAGAGACAGAGAGAGAGAGAGAGAGAGAGAGAGAGACAGAGAGAGAGAGAGAGAGAGAGAGAGAGAGAGAGAGAGAGAGAGAGAGAGAGAGAGAGAGAGAGAGAGAGAGAGAGAGAGAGAGAGAGAGAGACAGAGAGCTGTACATATAAAAAAAGAACAAGACATTTCTGACATTTGGTTCACTTAATAAAAGCAATTTGAAATTATTTATATTTGTACTTTTGATACCTAAGTATATTTAAAACCAAATACGTTTACTCAAGTAGTATTTCAACTGGGTGACTTTCACTTGAGTAATTTTCTATTAAGGTATCTATGTTAAGGTACTTTTTCCACAGCTGCTGTTGTGCATGTGTGGCAAGTTGTTCTTCCACAGCTGCTGTTTTATGCACGTGTGGCTTATCAGTCAAAGTGAAAGGTGAAGTGAGGACGCACACAGTCCCTCATTGGAAAATAGAATAAGGCTTCCATCTGGTGGTCAATGATAATCAGTGAGTTTGAGACAAAACTTTGGCATATTATCATGTAACTTTTATGCAAAATATCAATATGTCCCATGTGTTATTTAGTTAGACTGGTGAAATTAAAGGTGGCCTAACATTACGTTTCCTCATTGAAAAAGCGTTATACTGTATGGATAGTTTAGGACCTGGTCTTCAATAATGAGTTTGTGAGCCAAGTACTGTATTTGAAACGGTTTAATTCAAGAATATGTACGAAACATCAAGCTATTTCATTTTGAAGGAATTCATTCATTCAGTGGGTGTGGCTTGATCCGAGGGTTTTGAATATAATCCTTTGAAATCGAAAGTAGGAAAGTTTGAGGAAATAGAGAAGTGTCCAACGACGGACCTTTTACTTTAAACAATACGCGCAACCGTTCGCTCAAAATGTCGAAATCGTCCGTAATGAAAATAAAACGCGTGAACGCAGTAAAGGTAGGCACTAACTCATGCACATGTTGTTAATACATGTTAGGCGTTAATTGGGCTATTTTATTTTATTTTACATCATATGTTCCCCCTTTAACTTTGTTCAAATGATTTCATAAGAGCACCTAGGTTACAACTGTGTTTCCTGCGAACAAAGATACATTGTTCCATTTTGGTCTGTTACGCACAATTTGTTTGTTAGGAATTGTAAAATCCATGTCATGCTTCCAGACAAAAGCGAAAGCAGAAAACAACCTGGCTAAACGGTTTCACTGGCCACGTTCAGCAGGGTTGAACTGTTTGGGACGTTCAGATATAAATAGTTCATGTAGAACACGGACTCACATTGTCTCGATTCATGGCATGTATGTACAGACTCTGCAACGTTCAAGAAAGTTTGGTAACTGAACATGGCCCAGGGGTGTATTCATTACCAACCAAACGGAAGCAAACGGATAGAAACGGAGGGATCTACCTTAATTTGTCCAATAGAAATTCTCGTTTGCGTTTTCCGTTTGGTGTTAACGGTTTGTGGCAAAACTGAATCAGCGTAATGATTACACTCCAGGTTTACGAGGTTGAGTGGGCGATTCAGGTATATAAAAAATATATTTTTCAGCCGACTGGAACACAACCTTTTGTACAGTTGTGTGTGTGTGTGTGTGTGTGTGTGTGTGTGTGTGTGTGTGTGTGTGTGTGTGTGTGTGTGTGTGTGTGTGTGTGTGTGTGTGTGTGTGTGTGTGCAAAGGCTAATTTATAACAGATTACACAATTATTACACAATACATCCTAGTTTAACATTGATCCTGCTCGTTTTACAGTAAAAGTTTAGAAAACAAATGTTGCCAAATTTTGCACCACTTAAACACGTCTCTCTTTTCATCCCTAGGTGGAGAACTTCCACCAGTCTCTGTATCAACAGGTTAGTCACGTGTTTGCCTTATTGTGTGAACAACAAATGTGTGCTGGTGCGATGGCATTGCCATTTGAAATGGGGCGGCAGGGTAGCCTAGTGGTTAGAGTGTAGAGGAGGCAGGTAGTCTAGTGGTTAGAGTGTAGAGGTGGCAGGGTAGCCTAGTGGTTAGAGTGTAGAGGTGGCAGGGTAGCCTAGTGGTTAGAGTGTAGAGGTGGCAGGGTAGCCTAGTGGTTAGAGTGTAGAGGTGGCAGGTAGCCTAGTGGTAGAGTGTAGAGGAGGCAGGTAGCCTAATGGTTAGAGTGTAGAGGCGGCAGGTAGCCTAGTGGTTAGTGGTTAGAGTGTAGAGGTGGCAGGTAGCCTAGTGGTTAGAGTGTAGAGGAGGCAGGTAGCCTAGTGGTTAGAGTGTAGAGGTGGCAGGTAGTCTAGTGGTTAGAGTGTAGAGGAGGCAGGTAGCCTAGTGGTTAGAGTGTAGAGGTGGCATGTAGCCTAGTGGTTAGAGTGTAGAGGCGGCAGGGTAGCCTAGTGGTTAGAGTGTAGAGGTGGCAGGTAGCCTAGTGGTTAGAGTGTAGAGGTGGCAGGTAGCCTAGTGGTTAGAGTGTAGAGGTGGCAGGTAGCCTAGTGGTTAGAGTGTAGAGGTGGCAGGTAGCCTAGTGGTTAGAGTGTAGAGGTGGCAGGTAGCCTAGTGGTTAGAGTGTAGAGGTGGCAGGTAGCCTAGTGGTTAGAGTGGTTAGAGGTGGGTGGCAGGTAGCCTAGTGGTTAGAGTGTAGAGGAGGCAGGTAGCCCTAGTGGTTAGAGTGTAGAGGTGGCAGGTAGCCTAGTGGTTAGAGTGTAGAGGAGGCAGGTAGCCTAGTGGTTAGAGTGTAGAGGTGGCAGGTAGCCTAGTGGTTAGAGTGTAGAGGTGGCAGGGTAGCCTAGTGGTTAGAGTGTAGAGGTGGCAGGTAGCCTAGTGGTTAGAGGGTAGAGGAGGGCAGGTAGCCTAGTGGTTAGAGTGTAGAGGAGGCAGGTAGCCTAGTGGTTAGAGTGTAGAGGTGGCATGTAGCCTAGTGGTTAGAGTGTAGAGGTGGCAGGTAGCCTAGTGGTTAGAGTGTAGAGGTGGCAGGTAGCCTAGTGGTTAGAGTGTAGAGGCGGCAGGGTAGCCTAGTGGTTAGAGAGTTGCACTAGTAACCGAAAGGTTGCAAGTTCAAATCCCCGAGCTGACAAGGTACAAGTCTGTTGTTCTGCCCCTGAACAGGCAGTTAACCTACCTAGACCATCATTGAAAATAAGAATTTGTTCTTAACTGACTTGCCTAAATAAAATAGAAAGGGGAGTTAGTACCTACCAAGTTCTGGTTTTACTTTCAGGCAGATAATCTGTTTTCCAACTACATCCCATTGAAGATCTCTCAGCTGGACAACCTGCTGAAGGTAAGCCTCATTGTGTCACGGTCTGTTCCTTCCTACATTGTGAAATTGACCTTCTGTTCACCCTTCCTCCTTCCCTTCCTCTCATCTCATCTTCCCTTCCTCCACCCTCTACCTCCCTTCCTCTCATCTATCCCCCCTCCCTCCACCCTCTACCTCCCATCTATCTCACCCTCTACCTCCCTTCCTCTCATCTATCCACCCTCTACCTCCCATCTATCTCCCCCCCACCCTCTACCTCCCTTCCTCTCATCTATCTCTCCCTTCCTCCCTCCCTCCACCCTCTACCTCCCTTCCTCTCATCTATCTCCCCCTCCCTCCACCCTCTACCTCCCTTCCTCTCATCTATCTCTCCCTTCCTCCCTCCCTCCACCCTCTACCTCCCTTCCTCCCTCAACCTCTTTTCCTCTCATCTCTCCCTCCCTTCCTCCCTCTCCCTCCCATCTATCTCTCCCTTCCCCTCCCTCCACCCTCTACCTCCCATCTATCTCCCCCTCCCTCCACCCTCTACCTCCCTTCCTCTCATCTATCTCCCCTCCCTCCACCCTCTACCTCCCATCTATCTCCCTCCCTCCACCCTCTACCTCCCATCTATCTCCCTCCCTCCACCCTCTACCTCCCTTCCTCTCATCTATCTCCCCTCCTTCCACCCTCTACCTCTCATCTATCTCCCTCCCTCCACCCTTTACCTCCCATCTGTCTCCCTCAACCTCCCATCTATCTATCCCTCCCTCCCTCTACCCTCTACCCCCTCTACCTCCCATCTATCTCTCCCTCCACCCTCTTCCTCCCTTCCTCTCATCTATCTCTCTCTCTCCTCCACCCTTCTACCTCCCTTCCTCTCATCTATCTCTCTCTCCCTCCACCCTCTACCTCCCTTCCTCTCATCTATCTCTCTCTCCCTCCACCCTCTTCCTCCCTTCCTCTCATCTATCTCTCTCTCCCTCCACCCTCTACCTCCCTTCCTCCCATCTATCTCTCCCTCCACCCTCTTCCTCCCTTCCTCTCATCTATCTCTCTCTCCCTCCACCCTCTACCTCCCTCCCTCTCATCTATCTCTCCCATGTCTCTTCCAGGAGGATGATCTCAACCTCCCAGACCTGTCCACTCTCCAAGCCCCTCTGAACATCCCCATACCAGACCCTCCCACTGCGGAGGATGAGGTGACTGACTATCATGCTCTTCTAACCAGATACATGTGTTGCATCCCAAATGGCACCCTGTGCACTACTATGGGTCCTGGTCAAAAGTAGTGCACTCTATAGGTAGTAGGGAATGCTGACCATATATATCAACAGGATTTAATAACTTGACTGAGACCTCTTGGTTCCCTTGGTGGACATCTTATCCTCACATCATGGCTCTCCACCTTACTGTCTTATGTGAAGATCTCTGCTTTACTCAGTTCCTGTAGAGTGGGGCGTCTCCAGTTGGTTTTTGGCTACAGACAGACTGACTGATGGCTATGACAATAGACTGACTGACTGACTGACTGATGGCTATGACAATAGACTGACTGACTGACTGACTGATGGCTATGACAATAGACTGACTGACTAACTGATGGCTATGACAATAGACTGACTGACTGACTGCTACAGGTACAGACAGACTGACTGACTGCTACAGGTACAGACTGACTGACGGCTACAGGTACAGACTGACTGACGGCTACAGGTACAGACTGACTGACTGCTACAGGTACAGACTGACTGACTGACTGCTACAGGTTTACAGACTGACTGAGACGGTTACAGGTACAGACAGACATGGCTGCTCCACAGGTCTTACAGACTGACTGACTGACTGCTCTCAGTTGTTTTTGGCAGACAGACTGACTGACTGCTACAGGTACAGACTGACTGACTGCTACAGGTACAGACTGACTGACTGCTGACAGGTACAGACAGACTGACTGACTGACAGGTACAGACAGACTACAGACAGACTGACTGACTGCTACAGGTACAGACTGACTGACGGCTACAGGTACAGACAGACTGACTGACGGCTACAGGTACAGACTGACTGACGGCTACAGGTACAGACTGACTGACGGCTACAGGTACAGACTGACTGACGGCTACAGGCACAGACTGACTGACTGACTGCTATAGGTACAGACTGACTGACTGCTAGAGACTGACTTATTTTTCTCCCTCCAGGAAATGGAGACGGACAAGAATGATGACGAGAAGAAGAAGAAGAAGAAAGGTGAGAGACAGCGGTCAGAGTCATGGCTGTCAACCTGTGGCTGTTGTTCCCTGACCAACTATTTAAAACAGCCTTAGAAAATCATTCCAAGTAGTGTGTTGATTCAGTTCGTTTTATTCATTTTGTGTCTCTCAGCTCCAAGCTGTGGCCTTATCAAAGGGAATGAGAAGATTGTGAAGCTGCTGGACAGAGTGAAACCAGAGATACTATCACTGAGGGAGACCATCATTACAGTAAGAATAACCAGAGATACTATCACTAGGATAGACCATCATTACAGTAAGAATAACCAGAGATCCTATCACTAGGATAGACCATCATTACAGTAAGAATAACCAGAGATCCTATCACTGAGAGAGACCATCATTACAGTAAGAATAACCAGAGATCCTATCACTGAGAGAGACCATCATTACAGTAAGAATAACCAGAGATCCTATCACTGAGAGAGACCATCATTACAGTAAGAATAACCAGAGATCCAGAGATCATTACAGTAAGAATCAGAGATCTGAGAGAGACCATCATTACAGTAAGATTAACCAGAGATCCTATCACTGAGAGAGACCATCATTACAGTAAGAATAACCAGAGATCCTATCACTGAGAGAGACCATCATTACAGTAAGAATAACCAGAGATCCTATCACTGAGATAGACCATCATTACAGTAAGAATAACCAGAGATCCTATCACTGAGATAGACCATCATTACAGTAAGAATAACCAGAGATCCTATCACTGAGAGAGACCATCATTACAGTAAGAATAACCAGAGATCCTATCACTGAGATAGACCATCATTACAGTAAGAATAACCAGAGATCCTATCACTGAGATAGACCATCATTACAGTAAGAATACAATAGAAGAAACAGTGACATCTTGTGGTGAACTGAAAGAGATGAAAATGCTGGTGAAGATGAACATATTCTGTCATTGGGTGTCGTCTTAGGTGTCCTGCTGGATTCAGCATCTCATCCCCAAAATAGAGGATGGGAACGACTTTGGCGTTGCAATCCAGGTAAATGGTCAACACTTGTTCATCTTTAAAGTCAAGTGGTCATTCCTGAAAAAGGGGTTAAGCTGCTACAGATGGAACTGTATTCTCCTGAGGCGTCATTTATAACCGTTGTGTAAAATGTCAAACTAAATATCTGAATGCGAAATTTTTTGACAATACATACGTCTACAAATATGGATTTTTAGAAAAACTTAAAACGCTCGTCATACATACGCATGTTTCCCGCTATAAAAATCAGAGCCATCCTAAAAAACTGTGAGCGTGTGAACGAGCGTTATAACGCCGTCTGGAAAACGCCCTCCATTCACCTTTCATGTTGACAATAACTCCCTTTTATTTGCTGTGTATTTTGGAACTGTTGGCATTAGGCCACGACAGTTTCTAAAAGAAAGAGCACATTTGATCAAATGTTTTGAGGTATTGGCAGAATTGCTTTCATCTTTTGAAGTAACATGCTGTAATTTGGCAAAGGACTGGGAACGTTTCTGAAAGAAAACGAGGGCAAATTGTTGTGGACCTGTCAGCAGAACGTTTGAATTGAACAATGTTTTGAATCGACTTCTCCCCCAACCAACCTAAATATGCTGGTCTGCCCCCGAATTCTGAAACATTGCATAGGCTAGTCCATTTAAAAAAATATATATTACAGTACTAGCATATGTGCTTTAGTGTAATTTTTTTTTTTTACAAATAAACTGATCATCTGTTAAATTTGACTGTGTATTATAAACTGTGCTGCCTATGGGATTGCATACAGCAACACCTTAAATACATAGCCCATCTATTTACTAGGCCCAATTAAATGCGATGCGCACGGTAATTTGTTGTACGGCTACTTCGGGAATATGAACCCGTCACCGCTAGAAAACGCAAGGAATTTATTCCGCAATAGTTATTAAAAATAAAATAGGATAAAAAAAAACGACTCGTATGACTTTATTTTAGATTCCCCAAATAAAATGCTTAGATTTTTCACTCTTCTAGCCACTAGCTGTAATCTTGTTGCATGGTCATCACGTCCTCCATTTGCACATCTTAACCTGCCTGCTTTCAATATAATACTTCATCCACTAGAAAATGTAAGTTTGTATGTAGGTTAAAGAACATTTATAACTGAGGCTCATGGTGTTTCATCAAAATGGACATGTCCTCGTGCTTATTATTTCCAGGAGAAAATCTTGGAGAGAATCGCTGCAGTGAAGACAAAAGTGGACGGCTTCCACACCAACATTAACAAGTAGGACACATTTTCATGCTTTCAAGTAACCCAGAGCTCTTGGAGGTCATTATACATTTGACAAATTAAAAATATTATACATGTGACTGTCACTATTGTTCCTTCAGGTACTTTACAGAGAGGGGTGATGCAGTGGCTAAAGCCTCCAAGTCAACTCATGTGGTGACAATTGGCATTTGTAGACACTATCAAATTCTGTATTCAACTATGACCTGATGTCGTAACACATCTCTCCTTGTCTTCGTCCTTCCTCATCCCTGTTTCTCCTCCTCCTCCTTGTCCTCTTCCTTCCTCATCCTGATGTCGTAACATATCTCTCCTTGTCCTCGTCCTTCCTCATCCCTGTGTTTCTCCTCCTCCTCGTCCTCTTCTTTCCTCATCCTGATGTCGTAACATATCTCTCCTTGTCCTCGTACTTCCTCATCCTGTGTTTCTCCTCCTCCTCCTCCTTGTCCTCTTCCTTCCTCATCCTGATGTCGTAACATATCTCTCCTTGTCCTCGTCCTTCCTCATCCCTGTGTGTCTCCTCCTCTTCCTTCCTCATCCTGTGTTTCTCCTCCTCCTCCTCCTTGTCCTCTTCCTTCCTCATCCTGATGTCGTAACATATCTCTCCTTGTCCTCTTCCTTCCTCATCCTGATGTCGTAACATATCTCTCCTTGTCCTCGTCCTTCCTCATCCCTGTGTGTCTCCTCCTCTTCCTTCCTCATCCTGTGTTTCTCCTCCTCCTCCTCCTTGTCCTCTTCCTTCCTCATCCTGATGTCGTAACATATCTCTCCTTGTCCTCGTCCTTCCTCATCCCTGTGTGTCTCCTCCTCTTCCTTCCTCATCCCTGTGTTTCTCCTCCTCCTCCTCCTTGTCCTCTTCCTTCCTCATCCTGATGTCGTAACATATCTCTCCTTGTCCTCGTCCTTCCTCATCCCTGTGTGTCTCCTCTTCCTTCCTCATCCTGTGTTTCTCCTCCTCCTCCTCCTTGTCCTCTTCCTTCCTCATCCTGATGTCGTAACATATCTCTCCTTGTCCTCTTCCTTCCTCATCCCTGTGTTTCTCCTCGTCCTTGTCCTCATCCCTGTTTCTCCTCCTCCTCCTTGTCCTCGTCCTTCCTCATCCCTGTGTGTCTCCTCCTCTTCCTTCCTCATCCTGTGTTTCTCCTCCTCCTCGTCCTCTTCCTCATCCTGATGTCGTAACACATCTCTCCTTGTCCTCTTCCTTCCTCATCCCTGTGTTTCTCCTCCTCCTCCTCTTCCTTCCTCATCCCTGTGTTTCTCCTCCTCATCCTCATCCCTGTGTTTCTCCTCCTCATCCCTGTGTTTCTCCTCCTCATCCTCATCCCTGTGTTTCTCCTCCTCATCCCGGTTTCTCCTCATCCCTGTGTTTCTCCTCCTTCTGGTTAAAATCAGATGGACTACCGCTCACTGGTCCATGAGAAGGATGAGGCTGTCTACTCTGACATCAGAGTCATCCTCCTGGACATCCGTGGCTTCTATGTGAGTGACTGATTTAATCTCAAAGGGCACCCTATTTCCTATATAGTGCACTACTTTTGACATAGGGCTCTGGACAAAGGTAGTGCACTATACAGTGAAAAGGGTACCATTCGGGAGAGGCAAGATACTATCGAAAAAGTAAGAGACAAAAAAAAAATCTACTTAAGCACAGGAAGCATAGAAATAGTGCATATAGAACTGATCTACAATTTCTTAGACTTTCTTTCAATGAGGATGACAGATCTATAACTCACATTTCTATGTGAATTTGGTCCAAAAAAAGGTACATATTGCAGCTTTAATAAGTCAATCTATAAGTAAACAAGTGAAGGTCACTCAAATTAACGTTTTATCAGATGTTTTCAGACCTCAAAAGTAGACGCAACATCAAGATGAAACCATTTCCCACAACGTCTGTTGTTTAGATCCAGCTATAGGCCTATAGGGGCGGCAGCGTAGCCTAGTGGTTAGAGCGTTGAGACTAGTAACCGAAAGGTTGCAAGATCGAATCCTCGAGCTGACAAGGTAAAAATCTGTTGTTCTGTCCCTGAAAGAGACCGTCATTGGCAATAAGAAATTGTTCTTAACTGATTTGCCTAGTTAAATAAAAGGTTGAAAATATATATTTAAAGAATGAAAAGAAAACACCAGTATACAAGACCACTCACTTCATCAATGTTTATGTGTGTTGCAGGCGGAACTGTATGACATCATCAGCAAGAACCTGGAAAAAGTGACCAATCCGAAAGGAGAAGAGAAGCCCTCAATGTACTGAGATGCATGAGAGGGAGGAGAAAGTAGCCTGGTTCCAGATTTCGTTGTACTCTTTTTTTTCCTTGTCAAGCAACATGACAAGGATTTGGCACAAACAGGCTGACACCCAGGTGAAGGGATGAAGAGGAATGAGAGAATAGTGGGGTTGAATTCATTTCACCCATGTGATACTTTCCAGGTATATACTACAATACCAATCAACACCCAATCAGTGCTGTTTCTATGTGTACATAACAGTGTCCAGATTAGCCTGTTGTTTTGTTTTTTTCATGCTAATAAACTCATCTTAATATTGAACCGAGAGACTAAATGATGATTTGCAACTCTGGAAGCAACAGATGCACTATTAAAAAGACGAGACACACCATAAACAGGCTGTAGATCACCTGCTGGGGTGTCGATGAACGGTGGTGATTTCTAATGTGTAGAGTTGTTGGGAAATAAACAGAAAATGACATCCGATGTTCTGTGGTGAGGAGAGAGAGGACAGTCAACCCACGGCCGAAGTTCATGATGCTCTGCCTTGTCCTTTAGGAGCTACAAATGAACACACTGGGGGTTGTTTATTTTCAATCACTGTGATTTATTTATAACAAAAAACAAAACAAAATTGGACTGTTTCTCACCACTAAAGTAGAAATGTTTGACGTTATACATGTCAAAGTTCCAACCAACTGTTGCTCTGTACACAAACCTTCATTAGAAGAAAAAAAAAAACTAAACTTTTGTTTCAATTATTTTCTCAAAACTAAAAACCAAAAGAACCATAATAAAACATCATCACAAACTGAGGAAAGTTAAGTACTGCTAGGAAGGCAAGTATACATCCACAACGTAAAACAATGTTTTCAGCTAAATGTTATGTTCATACTTCGGGCCCTTCACCTCCAGGTATGAGCTGGAAAAGAGAAGGATACAACAGAATGGGTCAGGACAATCAGGATACGGCTGCTGCGTCAAGCATTTGACAATCTAGTAAAAAAGGTTAAGAAAAGCCTCGTCTGAGCAAGAATGGCCCATAGGCTCCTGTCCTATCTCCTGTTTCCGTAATGTACGGCAGCTTGATATACAATCCCTCTGGATAGGATGGTGGTCTGTCGCACTCCATTTGACAATCAGATAATACATCTATAGTATGTCATCATATGCTCACCATGGTGATGTTGTTGCCGTTGAGCAGTATCTGATCCAGTTTGGTGATCCTCCTTCCCTCCGGTGTGATTTCACTAAAAACAAGAGAGTCATCAAGAGGAAAGATTTAACACCTGTCCTACACCAGGGTACCTCTGTAGAGCTGAAAGAATCGGGACAGGTTGGAGCTGTGTGGTGATAGGCTACTGCTGAAGCTCACCTCCAATGGGTTTACTGGATTTAGCAACATACTGCTCTTAAGATGGCGCCGGAGAGGAAGGCAGACGTTTTACGTGTCCCCAACCTAGTGTTTTGTTTGTTTATTTGCAACTTATTTTGTACACAATGTTGCCGCTACCGTCTCTTATGACCAAAAATAACTTCCAGACATCAGGATTACTGCGATTACTGGTAGAATCCTTTCTTTCAGGAGTCTGACATGAAGGATACAGGATATACTTTCTCGGGAAACAGGCCCAGATCCCCGCGATTTGCGTGAAGATGAGGCGGAGAAAAAAAAGGGGAAACTTAAATCAGTTTTACATGTTAGAAGTGCAACCAGAGGGGAAAGAACTCTAGACCACCTTTACTCCACACACAGATAGGCATACAAAGCTCTCCCTCGCCCTCCATTTGTCAAATCTGACTATAATTCCAGCCTGATTCCTGCTTACAAGCAAAAATTAAAGCAGGAAGCACCAGTGACTAGATTATTTGTAGAAGCCATGGATTACAGGCGGGACTCCGCACTGAGCTAAAGGCTGGAGCTGCCGCTTTCAAGGAGTGGAAATCTAACCCGGATGCTTATAAGAAATCCCGCTAAACCCTCAGATGAATCATCAAACAGGCAAAGCGTCAATACAGGACTTAGATTGAATCCTACTACACCGGCTCTGACGCTCATCGGATGAGGCAGGGCTTGAAAACCATTACGGACTACAAAGGGAAGCACAGCCGAGAGCTGCCCAGTGACACGAGCCTACCAGACGACCTCAACTACTTCTATGCTCGCTTCAAGGCAAATAACACTGAAACATGCATGAGAGCACCAGCTAATCCGGAAGACTGATCACGCTCTCCGCAGCCGATGTGAGTAAGACCTTTAAACAGGTCAACATTCACAAGGCCAGACGGATTACCAGGATGTGTACTGAGAGCATGTGCTGACCAACTGGCAAGTGTCTTCAGTGACATATTCAACCTCTCCCTGTCTGAGTCTGTAATACCAATATGTTTGAAGCAGACCACCATAGTGCCTGTGCTCAAGAACATTAAACAGGCAACCTGCCTAAATTACTACCGACCCGTAGCACTCACATCTGTAGCCATGAAGTGCTTTGAAAGGCTGGTCATGGCTCACATCAACACCATTACACCAGAAACCCTAGACCCACTCCAATTTGCATACCGCCCAAACAGATCCACAGATGATGCCATCTCTATTGCACTCCACAATGCCCTTTCCCAACTGGACAAAAGGAAAACCTATGTGAGAATGCTGTTCATTGACTACAGCTCAGCATTCAACACCATAGTGCCCTCAAAGCTCATCGATAAGCTAAGGACCCTGGGACTAAAAACCTCCCTCTGCAACTGACGGGCCGCCCCCAGGTTGTAACAACACATCCACCACGCTGATCCTCAACACAAGGGACCCTCAGGGGTGCATGCTCAGTCCCCTCCTGTACTCCCTGTTCACTCATAACTGCACGGCCAGGCACGACTCCAACACCATCATTAAGTTTGCAGATGACACAACAGTGGTAGGCCTGATCACAGACAACGATACAGCCTATAGGGAGGAGGTCAGAGACCTGGCCGTGTGGTGCCAGGACAACAACCTCTCCCTCAACATGATCAAGACAAAGGAGATTATTGTGGACTGCAGGAAAAAGAGGACCAAGCACGCCCACATTCTCATCGACTGTGCTGCAGTGGAGCAGGTTGAGAGCTTCAAGTTCCTTGGTGTCCACATCACCAACAAACTAACATGGTCCAAGCACACCGACAGTCATGAAGAGGGCACGACAAAACCTATTCCCTCTCAGGAGACTGAAAAGATTTGGCATGGGTCCTCAGACCCTCAAAAGGTTCGACAGCTGCACCATCGAGAGCATCCTGACTGGTTGCATCACTGCCTGTCATGGCAACTGCTCGGCCTCCAAACGCAAGGCACCACAAAGGGTAGTGCGAATGGGCAAAGCTTCCTGCCATCCAGGACCGCTATACCAGGCTGTGTCAGAGGAAGGCCCTAAAAATGATCAAAGACTACAGCCACCCTTTCAGTTCTCCCCAAGTGCATAGGTGGGCTAGCTAGGGTTGTTTTCTAGACAGCCTATATGGATTGCTCTCTTGGGCCCTATCATTCACTACTTTTAATTAAAGCACTATGAGCTCTGGTTGAAAGTAGTGCACTATATTGGGAATAGAGTGTCATTTGGGACACAACCCATGTATAAAGTAGTGCACTATTTTGGGAATAGTGTCATTTGGGACACAACCTATGTATAAGCAGCCGTGTGATTCCACTCCATGTAAGTGAACTGTAATACTTGTGTACTTACAATTCTGTCACGTCCTCGAGCACCATGTCTGAAGGTGGGTGGGTGAAGGATAATCTGTACACCGACAAACTAAATGATTACAGTATGGCAAATGTTTAAATTCTATAAGGACTGGTTGTGTCCAATGTACCATACTTCTGCAGTGGTAGCAAACCCTCCTCCTAGAGAGTGACTGGGGGGGTGAGGGCTTTTGCTCCAGCCCTATACAAACACACCCGTTTCAGACAGTCGAGGTCCGAATGAGTGGCTGGTTAATACAAGCGGGTGTGTTGGTTAGATTAGGGCTGGAGAGCAAAATCCTATCGGAGCGTAGGGTTTCCCACAGCTCTACAATGAAGGATAAATAATTCGATGTTTCGTAGGACGTTTGTGTAAAGGATACTGACAAAATCGTCGAAACCCAACAGGGTGCCAACAATTTCTTTGTCGTTCTTCATGACGATATGGATTCGGGAACCTATACATTTGTCCACGAGCTCTGAAAGAACACAAGAATACATGTTAAAATCACAGACTGACGATCAAGAGAACTACATGCTTTTGTGTCAGGCTTCCAGCAACCGAACGCACATCTTGATTCTGCTAGGTGTAATCATTGTACAGACCAATGACCATGACTAATGTATTATTTGACTGAATCAAGTGGGTTAGTGATGGGCTGGAACAAAAGCCTGCACCTGGGACTGCAGGACCTGATTTGGAGAACATTCCCGCGAGAGTTTGAATCTGGCTAATCTGGTTGGTTGCCTAGTTAGCTAGCGTTGTTTCAAAATGTAGTCAGCTAACATAATTTGAAAATATATAAATGAAAGTCATATGGCATGAATGTAATACAGAAAATTGCTGTATTTGAAACATTTAGCTCATATCTGTGACATCCTGGCCGGCGGGTAACGTTTGGCTACTTTTGCTCCTTAGCTAGCTAACGTTAGCTAGCTTTGCAATGCGGACATGCTTACAACTACTCGTTTACATGACTCCTGCATTACATATCTGTAAATGGGTATATTTCAATATACAACCCCGCATTGAGCGTTACCGACGTGCTTGTTATCTGTATAATTTCATACAGAATATGAAGAAAATCACACAAACCAAGTGGGAGCAACTGTGACGGATTTGTAGCTGGAGTGGCTGCCATGTTTCGTTTGAAGAAAGGCGGAAGTAATCGATCGACCAATCAACCCCCCCCCAAAAAAATAATCAGACTGAAACAATCAAACACTGATGTTTTATTGTATCCAAGCACTGGGGGGGTGGAGGGGGGTTCGTTTTCATTACGACTATGGTCAATTAAATCATAAATTCACTGATTTGATGCAGCCCGAACAGAATAGAAAATGGGATTATTTGATTCGGTGAAAAATGATTAATGAAAACAATGCATTAAAGAGTCATGGCCCAAAGCGGCGGCGCGTCATTTTGAGTGACGTCGTGACGTCGTGACTAGCTAGGGTTGTCGTGACGTCGTGACGTCATGCCGCTACTGGAACAGAGGAGGCGGAAGAGAAAGTCCCTCGGGTTGATGATTGTGTGACTGCGGACGTCGATTCCAGGAACACCTAAAAGAGCAGCTCCAGTTCATTTCAACGCTGTTTACATTGGTCTCTCAAGTGGAAAACAACACATAATTGCCCAAAAAATATCGGGGGGCCATGGAGTTGAATGGCAAAGAGGAACTCAAAGGACCCGTGTTGCATATCGTGGTAGTCGGATTTCACCACAAGAAAGGCTGTCAGGTACGTCAATCTCGTGAGGCATGCTAACCAGGTAGTCTGTGCAGTGGAGATCCATGAAGCACACTAGCAGGTGCCCAGGCAACTATTAGCAGAAAAGAGTAGAGAGCTGCTCCTACTTAGGAGGCTACATTATGCGTCAAGCAAAGCATTGGGTAATGGCTGGGGGTGTGAGTGAATGAGCTATTTAGTTATTTGACTGATTCGCAACAGTAACAACAACCCAGGCAGGGACCTTTGCTGTTGGGTCATTCCACGTAATTTCAACAAGCCATGTACTCACAATCTCAGATAGTTTTGAAATAGTTTTCTGTAGTTAGAAACAGATAAATTGAGCATTCCTGACACATTATTTTATCACTGAGAAGAATGTAACTGCACACAAATTGGTCATTTGAATTTATAGGATTGATTTAATCTTCAATAAATATTGTACCTAACATCCGATTTGAAACACAATTCTTCCTAAACAATGAGTACGACACGAGGAATCTAATACAATTATCAATTTTCCTTTGCAACTTTGCTTCGAAAACCAATAGCTTTTGCTCATGATGAAAATAAATTGTGTGGTCGTCCTCCAAAATATCAAGCCATTCCTCCATCCATGAAAACGTGGTGTCAGGTAGCCTTGTGGTTGGGCCAGTAACCGAATCCCCGAGGTGACAAGGTAAAAATCTGTCGTTCTGCTGTTCCCCGGTAGGCTGTCATTATAAATAAGGATGTATATATATATATTTTATTATTATTATTTTTTTGATTACTTATAAATAAGGATTTGTTCGTAACTGACTTGCCTAGTTACATAAATGTTGAATACATTTAAAAAAAATAATAATAATTTAAAAGCTAGTCAGTTTGTCCTTCTCTTAGGCTTAATTGTGTCCATGAAACGGCACCTTTGTGTGTGGTTTGTTCCATTTTTTTTAAAGGTCTAGATTAGTTATACCATTCCTGGTAATTGGTGAATACACAAACCATTAGGCTACTGTAGTTCTAAAGGTCTCTAATGGTTTTCAATGTTAAAAGTCCCAAACACACAATCTACAATCTAAACTTGATGCCCTCAATCTCACACAAATTATCAATGAACCTACCAGGTACCTCCCCAAAGCCTTAAACACGGGCACCCTCATAGATATCATCCTAACCAACTTCCCCTCTAAATACACCTCTGCTGTCTTCAACCAAGATCTCAGCGATCACTGCCTCATTGCCTGCATCCGTAATGGGTCAGCGGTCAAACGACCTCCACTCATCACTGTAAAACGCTCCCTGAAACACTTCTGCGAGCAGGCCTTTCTAATCGACCTGGCCGGGGTATCCTGGAAGGATATTGATCTCATCCCGTCAGTAGAGGATGCCTGGATATTTTTAAAAATGCCTTCCTAACCATCTTAAATAAACATGCCCCATTCAAGAAATTTAGAACCAGGAACAGATATAGCCCTTGGTTCTCCCCAGACCTGACTGCCCTTAACCAACACAAAAACATCCTATGGCGTTCTGCATTAGCATCGAACAGCCCCCGTGATATGCAGCTGTTCAGGGAAGCTAGAAACCATTATACACAGGCAGTTAGAAAAGCCAAGGCTAGCTTTTTCAAGCAGAAATTTGCTTCCTGCAACACTAACTCAAAAAAGTTCTGGGACACTGTAAAGTCCATGGAGAATAAGAACACCTCCTCCCAGCTGCCCACTGCTCTGAGGCTAGGAAACACTGTCACCAATGATAAATCCACCATAATTGAGAATTTCAATAAGCATTTTTCTACGGCTGGCCATGCTTTCCACCTGGCTACTCCTACCCCGGACAACTGCACTGCACCCCCAACAGCAACTCGCCCAAGCCTTCCCCATTTCTCCTTCTCCCAAATCCATTCAGCTGATGTTCTGAAAGAGCTGCAAAATCTGGACCCCTACAAATCAGCCGGGCTAGACAATCTGGACCCTTTCTTTCTAAAATTATCTGCCGAAATTGTTGCCACCCTTATTACTAGCCTGTTCAACCTCTCTTTCGTGTCGTCTGAGATTCCCAAAGATTGGAAAGCAGCTGCGGTCATCCCCCTCTTCAAAGGGGGACACACTCTTGACCCAAACTGCTACAGACCTATATCTATCCTACCGTGCCTTTCTAAGGTCTTCGAAAGCCAAGTCAACAAACAGATTACCGACCATTTCGAATCTCACCATACCTTCTCTGCTATGCAATCTGGTTTCAGAGCTGGTCATGGGTGCACCTCAGCCACGCTCAAGGTCCTAAACGATATCTTAACCGCCATCGATAAGAAACATTACTGTGCAGCCGTATTCATTGATCTGGCCAAGGCTTTCGACTCTGTCAATCACCACATCCTCATCGGCAGACTCGACAGCCTTGGTTTCTCAAATAATTGCCTCGCCTGGTTCACCAACTACTTCTCTGATAGAGTTCAGTGTGTCAAATCGGAGGGTCTGCTGTCCGGACCCTGGCAGTCTCTATGGGGGTGCCACAGGGTTCAATTCTTGGACCGACTCTCTTCTCTGTATACATCAATGAGGTCGCTCTTGCTGCTGGTGAGTCCCTGATCCACCTCTACGTAGACGACACCATTCTGTATACTTCCGGCCCTTCTTTGGACACTGTGTTAACAACCCTCCAGGGTTGTTAACCCTCCAGCCTCAACCCTCCAGCTTCAATGCCATACAACTCTCCTTCCGTGGCCTCCAATTGCTCTTAAATACAAGTAAAACTAAATGCATGCTCTTCAACCGATCGCTACCTGCACCTACCAGCCTGTCCAACATCACTACTCTGGACGGCTCTGACTTAGAATACGTGGACAACTACAAATACTTAGGTGTCTGGTTAGACTGTAAACTCTCCTTCCAGACCCATATCAAACATCTCCAATCCAAAGTTAAATCTAGAATTGGCTTCCTATTTCGCAACAAAGCATCCTTCACTCATGCTGCCAAACATACCCTTGTAAAACTGACCATCCTACCAGTCCTCGACTTTGGCGATGTCATTTACAAAATAGCCTCCAATACCCTACTCAACAAATTGGATGCAGTCTATCACAGTGCAATCTGTTTTATCACCAAAGCCCCATATACTACCCACCATTGCGACCTGTACGCTCTCGTTGGCTGGCCCTCGCTTCATACTCGTCGCCAAACCCACTGGCTCCATGTCATCTACAAGACCCTGCTAGGTAAAGTCCCCCCTTATCTCAGCTCGCTGGTCACCATAGCATCTCCCACCTGTAGCACACGCTCCAGCAGGTATATCTCTCTAGTCACCCCCAAAACCAATTCTTTCTTTGGCCGTTTGTTTTACTCCATGTGTAACTCTGTGTCGTTGTATCTGTCGAACTGCTTTGCTTTATCTTGGCCAGGTCGCAATTGTAAATGAGAACTTGTTCTCAACTTGCCTACCTGGTTAAATAAAGGTAAAATAAATAAATAAAAAATAGTGTTTTTTTAAAAATGGTATTGTGTTGGGAAGGATTACGACCCAAATTGGAGGTTCGGTATTTATTTATATTTATTAAAGATGATATGAATGCTACACATTAAAATGACCAATGTGGGGGCACTCAATTAGCTTAATTCCTCTGAGATCATAATCTCATCTGTTTCTATTTACAGAAGAAAAAAAAGATTTCAGAACAATCTGAGCTGGTGGGTGTTGAAATCCTGTTTCTTGTGCTTTTTTGAAGGGGAATGACCCACCAGTGGTTGACTGACAAGACACTAGTGCCTGGTAGTCACTGATCACCTGTTTTATAAACCAACACAGATGGGACAGGCCAGCAGGGAAAACATTTTTTGTTGCTCAGTATCTTTGTTGCATAACACAGTTGTAAACAATTAGGGACCACCTTGTTGGCTTACCTAGAATTATTCAAAGTGCATGGTCAGGCTATATTATTATCATTATTATATATATTATATATTGTGAAGAACTACAATCAATGTCATTTACTGAAATGCTATAATCGATTTAATTTGCACTTTTCCCTGACATGAGATCTTATCTCCTCACGGCTAATTTCCTCGCTCTTGGTCAGAGGTTTTATTTCAACCTGCCAATGGGGCGGCAGGGTAGCCTAGTGGTTAGAGCATTGGACTAGTAACCGAAAGGTTGCAAGTTCAAATCCCCGAGCTGACAAGGTACAAAATCTGTCGTTCTGCCCCTGAACAGGCAGTTAACCCACTGTTCCTAGGCCGTCATTGAAAATAAGAATTTGTTCTTAACTGACTTGCCTAGTAAAATAAAGGTATAAAAAAAATGTTTGTACTGCTAGCCTATACTCCCTCAGTCATGTGACTGTTATTAAAGAATGTGTCATATGCAAATCCATCTATATGCACAGTCACTGCCTGCAATGTTGTTGTCACTGTGGTTTCAAGGATTAGCCTAAAGTTTAGTGAGTCATTTGACAAATTTTAAGGAGAGCTTGACAGACACGATGGACTACAAGGGCAGTGTTTACGCCTGGTAATTACCCTAGTGAAAGGTTGTGTGTGGGGGTGTGTGTTTGCATGCATGCAGAAAGAGTCCACCTGCTCATTCAGTCAGGAAATGAACAGGGACAAGATAATACCTCAAGTGTATTCCAATAATAATAATCATCTACAGAGCTTCTGAAGAGAGTAGGGACTATCCCTTCTGAGGTACACCATAAAGAATGGACGGGGAGATTCACCGAACGTGTTTTCAACAACTAGAATTTGCCCAAAGACCTTGTTGTATGTTCATGCACATGAGCCTTTAATAAACAGCAGACGCTAGGGCCTGTTCTGCTTCTGCAACCACAGACAGGACAAATTATTATTCTTCAATTCAATTTGTATTAGTGTCTGTTTAGTTTCTGTTCCTAAAACTGTTTCCAGATTATCTCTAAGTACCCTTTCTGTCAGGAACCATAGAGCCAGCATTCCATGTCATCATAGGTATCTTTCATTGTCTTGGTAATTCTCACATACAATAATATAATATAATAATAATATAATATAAATATAATATAAGTCTCTCATTACATGCTTTTTACTCTTTAAAAAAAATATATATATCACAAACCATTTTTTCAGAAAATCATGATGATTTTAGTCCTTTTTTAGACCCGTACATGCCTCCTGTCGGACTAATCAATAATCAACAATACAGACTAATCAACACGTACATGGATTGTCCAGAGTGGGCTCTGCTAGTTCAGAAGGTATGATGCATATTGTGAGCACCACCAACGCAGTGAATGGGGAAAATGGATTGAAAGGGAACTCCGTCTGATGGGGATTTGCTGAATGTGCAACTGTGAAGGAGCGCAGTACCAGTACGGTACCAGTCAAAACGTTTTTTTTTTCATTTGACTATTTTCTAAATTGTAGAATAACAGTGAAGACATCAAAACTATGAAATAACACATATGGAATCATGTAGTAACCAAAGCAAGTGTCAAACAAATCAAAATATATTTGAGATTCTTCGAGGTAGCCACCCTTTGCCTTGATGACAGCTTTGCACAGTCTTGGTATTCTCTCAACCAGCTTCATGAGGTAGTCACCTGGAATGCATTTCAATTAACAGGTATGCCTTGTTAAATTGTGGAAATAATTTCCTTAATGCATTTGAGCCAATCAGTTGTGTTGTGACAAGGTAGGGGTGGTATACAGAAGATGGTCCTATTTGGTGAGACCAAGTCCATATTATGTCAAGAACAGCTCAAATAAGCAAAGAGAAACAACAGTCCATCATTACTTTAAGACATGAAGGTCAGTCAATAAGGAATATTTCAAGAACTTTGAAAGTTTCTTCAAGTTCCGTTGTAAAAACTATCAAGCGTTATGATGAAACTGGCTCTCATGAGGACCGCCACAGGAAAGGAAGACCCAGAGCTGCCTCTGCTGCAGAGGACAAGTACATTGGAGTGTCTACTTTGAGAAACAGACGCCTCACAAGTCCTCAACTGGCAGCTTCATTAAATAGTACCTGCAAAACACCAGTCTCAATGTCAACATTGAAGAGGCGACTTCGGGATACTGGCCTTCTGGGCAGAATTCCTCTGTCCAGTGTCTGTGTTCTTTTGCCCATCTTAATCTTTTATTTTTATTGGCCAGTCTGAGATATGGCTTTTTCTTTGCAACTCTGCCTAGAAGGCCAGCATCTTCACTGTTGACGTTGAGACGGGTGTTTTGCAGGTACAGTGCCTTGCGAAAGTATTCGGCCCCCTTGAACTTTGCGACCTTTTGCCACATTTCAGGCTTCAAACATAAAGATATAAAACTGTATTTTTTTGTGAAGAATCAACAACAAGTGGGACACAATCATGAAGTGGAACGACATTTATTGGATATTTCAAACTTGAGGTTGGATGTGAGGTTGGATGGAGAGCATTTGTGAACAGCAGTTTTCAGTTCTTTCCACAGATTCTCGATTGGATTCAGGTCTGGACTTTGACTTGGCCATTCTAACACCTGGATATGTTTATTTTTGAACCATTCCATTGTAGATTTTGCTTTATGTTTTGGATCATTGTCTTGTTGGAAGACAAATCTCCGTCCCAGTCTCAGGTCTTTTGCAGACTCCATCAGGTTTTCTTCCAGAATGGTCCTGTATTTGGCTCCATCCATCTTCCCATCAATTTTAACCATCTTCCCTGTCCCTGCTGAAGAAAAGCAGGCCCAAACCATGATGCTGCCACCACCATGTTTGACAGTGGGGATAGTGTGTTCAGGGTGATGAGCTGTGTTGCTTTTACGCCAAACATAATGTTTTGCATTGTTGCCAAAAAGTTCAATTTTGGTTTCATCTGACCAGAGCACCTTCTTCCACATGTTTGGTGTGTCTCCCAGGTGGCTTGTGGCAAACTTTAAACAACACTTTTTATGGATATCTTTAAGAAATGGCTTTCTTCTTGCCACTCTTCCATAAAGGCCAGATTGTTGTTGATTCTTCACAAAAAAATACAGTTTTATATCTTTGTTTGAAGCCTGAAATGTGGCAAAAGGTCGCAAAGTTCAAGGGGGCCGAATACTTTCGCAAGGCACTGTACTATTTAATGAAGCTGCCAGTTGAGGACTTGTGAGGCGTCTGTTTCTCAAACTTGACACTAATGTACTTCCACGCACTCCCGCATGTTGTCCTGACTCTACACTCCCTCGTGTTGTCCTGACTTTACACTCCCTCGTGTTGTCCTGACTCTACACTCCCTCCTGTTGTCCTGACTCTACACTCCCTCCTGTTGTCCTGACTCTACACTCCCTCCCTCGTGTTGTCCTGACTGTGTGATCTCATATTTTCCCTGTCTTATTTTAAGCCCCAGGAGTAAAACAGAAGATTAAATAATGACTAGCTGAATAAAGACAGACTTGCTTTCTATTTGAGTCATTTTAGCTACTCCCAGGCCTATGCTGAACCAATCTGTTCCATGAGTAAGATGGATAGCTTTTTAACTGTGTGTGTAGGTTAGTAGGATGGATCGTGCGTGCTGGTTTCTAGGTGCTGGATTCTGGGTGCTGGTTTCTAGGTGCCGACATCTGCAGTGTTTTCTCTCTCTTCCCCAGGTGGAATACTCCTACCCTCCCCTCATCCCTGAGGAGGGCCATGACAGCAACAACCTGCCTGAGGAGTGGAAGTACCTGCCTTTCCTTGCCCTGCCTGACGGAGCACACAACTACCAAGAAGGTACATAAACACCCTGACCCGTGACCTTTACCCTGACCCTTAACCCTGCCTGACGGAGCACACAACTACCAAGAAGGTACATAAACACCCTGACCTTTACCCTGACCCTTAACCCTGCCTGACGGAGCACACAACTACCAAGAAGGTACATAAACACCCTGACCCCTGACCTTTACCCTGACCTTTAACCCTGCAATATTAGTAAAAATGATTAGTTTAACTGCACTCCGGTAAGTGTAGAACCAGATTTGAAATCATCTCTGTACTGTACAAGTCCTCACCTAGTCCATGTTTTACACTGTAGGCCCTGTAGTGTCGTCTGTGAGTGATTCACTGGCTGCTTGTTGGCCAGGTGTATAAACCTCACCGACGCAGTACATTTTGATTAGGGAGTGATTCACTGCAGTGCAGTCGGGCTACAGGAGCAACGGCAACATGAGACAGACTCATGCATGGGATGGCACAGTTCATTGGAGTAGAGCAGGGCAGTGCATCATGCTGCTGAGGAGAGGAAGCTAATAGACTACAGCTGTGTGGCTCTTCATATGTCTTTGGCTGTGCTGTTGCTCTGGTCCAGGGTGTTACATGCTGCTTGCTGACGCTAAAGGCTCAGGGTCAGTGAGCCGCGAGTAACGCCCTGGACCAGAGCTAGCTGTACTGTGCCGTCCAGTCTGTCTGCCCCGACCTGTCTCTGGCCTTGTTGCTGACAGAGACGGGTCCTTGGTTGCAGTCACGGAGGCGGCTCCTTGGTTGCAGTCACGGAGGCGGCTCCTTGGTTGCAGTCACGGAGACGGCTCCTTGGTTGCAGTCACGGAGGCGGCTCCTTGGTTGCAGTCACGGAGGCGGCTCCTTGGTTGCAGTCAGGCGGAGGGAGGCGGCTCCTTGGTCACAGTCACGGAGGCGGCTCCTTGGTTGCAGTCACGGAGGCGGCTCCTTGGTTGCAGTCACGGAGGCGGCTCCTTGGTTGCAGTCACGGAGGCGGCTCCTTGGTTGCAGTCACGGAGGCGGCTCCTTGGTTGCAGTCTGTGTCCCTGACTGCAGTCAGCTCTGAGCAGTGGAGGCGGCCTTCACGGCAGTCACATTAGGCAAAAACGGAGGCACTCCGTTGCAGTCACGGAGGCGGCTCCTGGCAGTCACTGGCCTCCTGAGTCAAGTCCGAACCCCAGATTCTCTGATCTAATTGACTGACATTTCACGGAGATCGGCTCGTATACGGAGGCATGATCCATTACAGATGTAGTCTAGTGCCTTTCAGTCTGTGTCCCTGACTTCCCTCTGTTGTGGAGGATGCCTTAGCAACATTAGGGAAAAAACATCCTGACTCACCGTCCATCCACACCTGACAGTAGCCTTCTGTGATCTAATTGTAGCATTTCTTAGATGTAGCCTTGATCCATTACAGATGTAGTCTAGTGCCTTTCTAATGTTATCATCTTCCCCCTCTGTTGTTGTTGTAATTAGTACCAAAACATCCTGACTCCTCCATCACACTGACAGTAGCCTTATGTAGCCTTATGTAGCCTTATGTAGCCTTATGTAACCTTATGTAGCCTTATGTAGCCTTATGTAGTCTTATGTAGCCTTATGTAGTCTTATGTAACCTTATGTAGCCTTATGTAGCCTTATGTAGCCTTATGTAGCCTTATGTAGCCTTATGTAGCCTTATGTAACCGTAATAATAACTGTCAAATGTTTGGAATCATGTGCTCCTTCTTCCATTCCATCAGTTTATAGAGGATGTGATTTTTTTTATAGAGGATGTGATTTTTTTTTATAGAGGATGTGATTTTTTTATAGAGGATGTGATTTTTTTATAGAGGATGTGATTTTTTTATAGAGGATGTGATTTTTTTTATGAGGATGTGATTTTTTTTATAGAGGATGTGATTTTTTTTTATAGAGGATGTGATTTTTTTATGGAGGATGTGATTTTTTTATAGAGGATGTGATTTTTTTTTATAGAGGATGTGATTTTTTTTTATAGAGGATGTGATTTTTTTTTTTATAGAGGATGTGATTTTTTTTTATAGAGGATGTGATTTTTTTATTGAGGATGTGATTTTTTTTTATTGAGGATGTGATTTTTTTATGGAGGATGTGATTTTTTTTGTGATAGAGGATGTGATTTTTTTATATTTTTTTATGGAGGATGTGATTTTTTTATGGAGGATGTGATTTTTTTATGGAGGATGTGATTTTTTTATGGAGGATGTGATTTTTTTATGGAGGATGTGATTTTTTTTATGGAGGATGTGATTTTTTTATAGAGGATGTGATTTTTTTTATGGAGGATGTGATTTTCAAACATTTGACAGTTATTATACACCGGTCCCTGAGGCTAACGATGTGTTGGTGATTACGACAACAGTGGGAATATAAACAAGGTGATTTTCAGAGTCGTCTATTCGGTCGCTACAAACAACAGATTCTCACTTCTTAATTGTGTAATTCATCTGCTGAAATTGGCTGTTTCCGTTTTTTGTTTTGTTTTGTTGTTGGCTAATTAACTAAGGACCACGTTACGACAGATCTCAGATCAGAGAGAGTTGTATACCTCTCTTATCTGGAGTGACTTACAGGCAGTGCACGTATGTACGTTTAGTAGGTGAAAACAACCGCATGTTATTGCAGGTGGACCTGGAAAATAGTGGCTAATGATGTGATTTGTTGTTTTGTTGTTTCTCAGACACCGTGTTCTTCCACCTCCCTCCTCTCACTGGAGCAGATGTGAAGTGTGTGTATGGAGTCTCCTGCTATCGCCAAATAGAAGCTAAGGTTGGTTCCCCCTCATGTCTCTACCAGCTGGTCTATAGAGTAGAGTCTCTCTACCGGCTGGTCGACGGAGTAGAGTCTCTCTACCGGCTGGTCGACGGAGTAGAGTCTCTCTACCGGCTGGTCGACGGAGTAGAGTCTCTCTACCGGCTGGTCGACGGAGTAGATGTGGTTATGTTTCCTGACTGTTTCCTGACTGCTTCCTGACTGCTTCCTGACTGTTTCCTGACTGCTTCCTGACTGTTTTCCTGTCATTAGGCGTCAGTGTTTTGTTGTTTTTCTTTTTCAGTCCCTGAAGGTCCGTCTGGCTGACGTCACCAGGGAGACGGTCCAGAAGAGTGTGTGTGTCCTCAGTCAAGTGGTGAGTGTGTGTGTGTGTGTGTGTGTGTGTGTCCTCAGTCAAGTGGTGAGTGTCTGTGTGTGTGTGTGTGTCCTCAGTCAAGTGGTGAGTGTCTGTGTGTGTGTGTGTGTGTGTGTGTGTCCTCAGTCAAGTGGTGAGTGTCTGTGTGTGTCCTCAGTCAAGTGGTGAGTGTGTGTGTGTGTCCTCAGTCAAGTGTGTGTGTGTCCTCAGTCGAGTGGTGAGTGTCTGTGTGTGGTGTGTGTGTGTGTGTGTGTGTCCTCAGTCGAGTGGTGAGTGTCTGTGTGTGTGTGTGTGTGTGTGTGTGTGTGTGTGTCCTCAGTTGAGTGGTGAGTGTGTGTGTGTGTGTGTGTGTGTGTGTGTGTCCTCAGTCGAGTGGTGAGTGTGTCTGTGTGTGTGTGTCCTCAGTCGAGTGGTGAGTGTCCTGATGTGACAAAGAGGGAGAGAGGGGTGGGGATCGCTCTATGAAAAGTCACACTGTGACCCCTGGGTCAGTGGACAGCCTCCTCTCTGTCCGTATGCACCCGATGACCCCTGGGTCAGTGGACAGCCTCCTGTCTGTCCCTACGTGGACAGCCTCCTGTCTGTCCCCCCGATGACCCAGCCCTCTATGACCCCTGGGTCAGTGGACAGCCTCCTCTCTGTCCGTACGCCCCCGGCCCTCAATGACCCCTGGGTCAGTGGACAGCCTCCTCTCTGTCCGTACGCCCCCGATGACCCCTGGGTCAGTGGACAGCCTCCTCTCTGTCCATACGCCCCCGGCCCTCTATGACCCCTGGGTCAGTGGACAGCCACCTCCTGGAATCAAAATTAAATATAGCTCTTTTAAAAAAAAATTCTAATGAGCCATTGAAGTTGCACATTGTTGAAATCAGCCATTATTCAGTTTGAATTATAGACGACCCTTCACTTAGTCAATGATGTCCTTCTTCCCCAGCCTCTGTACGGTCTCCTCCAAGCTAAACTACAGCTCATCACACACGCCTACTTTGAGGAGAAAGACTTCTCACAGATTTCGATATTGAAGGTGAGTGTTTCCAGTCAGCTCTCTTTCACGGTCAGATGTTTAATCACCAAGTCTTTAGTTACTTTATTCTATGATGTGTGACCTCACGCGTTTGTGGAACATTGAACTTGGAACCTTGTCTTACCCCTCCTCTCTTTCTACCACCTCTTTCTCTCTCTAACCCTCCTCTCTTTCTACCACCTCTTTCTCTCTCTACCCCTCCTCTCTTTCTACCACCTCTTTCTCTCTCTACCCCTCCTCTCTTTCTACCACCTCTTTCTCTCTCTACCCCTCCTCTTTCTACCACCTCTTTCTCTCTCTACCCCTCCTCTTTCTCACCCCCTCTTTCTCTCTCCACCCCTCCTCTTTCTCACCCCCTTTTCTCTCTCTACCCCTCCTCTTTCTCCCCCTTTTCTCTCTCTACCCCTCCTCTTTCTCACCCCCTTTTCTCTCTCTACCCCTCCTCTTTCTCACCCCCTTTTCTCTCTCTACCCCTCCTCTTTCTCACCCCCTTTTCTCTCTCTACCCCTCCTCTTTCTCACCCCCTTTTCTCTCTCTACCCCTCCTCTTTCTCACCCCTTTTCTCTCTCTACCCCTCTTTCTCACCCCCTTTTCTCTCTACCCCTCTTTCTCTCCCCCTCTTTCTCTCTCTCCCCCTCTTTCTCTCTCTCCCCTCTTTCTCCCCTCTTTCTCTCTCTACCCCTCTTTCTCTCTCTACCCCTCCCCCCTCTTTCTCTCTCTACCCCTCTTCTCTCTCTCACCCCCCTTCTTTCTCTCTCTACCCCTCCTTTCTCTCTCTACCCCTTCTTTCTCTCTCCCCCCTCTTTCTCTCTTTCTTTCTCTCCCCCTCTTTCTCTCTCTACCCCACCTCTCTTTCTCTCTCTACCCCTCCTCTCTCTACCCCTCCTCTTTCTCTCTCTCCCCCTCTTTCTCTCTCTACCCCCTTCCTCCCCCTCTTTCTCTCTCTAACCCCCTCTCTACCCCCTCTCTCTCTCTACCCCTTCTCTCTTTCTCCCCCTCTTTCTCTCTCTCTTTCTCTCCGTCTGTAGGAATTGTATGAACACATGAACAGCTCTCTGAGAGGGACGGCTCTAGAGGGATCCCAAGTGTTCCTGGGTAAAACTGTTCTGCTATTCTCCCTGGCTTCAAATGGCACCCCATTCCCTTCATAGTGCCCTGCTATTCTCCCTGGCTTCAAATGGCACCCCATTCCCTTCATAGTGCCCTGCTATAGACCCTTCATAGTGCCCTGCTATAGACCCGTCATAGTGCCCTGCTATAGACCCTTCATAGTGCCCTGCTATAGAACCTTCATAGTGCCCTGCTATAGACCCTTCATAGTGCCCTTCATAGTGCCCTGCTATAGACCCTTCATAGTTCCCTGCTATAGACCCTTCATAGTTCCCTGCTATAGACCCTTCATAGTGCCCTGCTATAGACCCTTCATAGTGCCCTGCTATAGACCCTTCATAGTGCCCTGCTATAGACCCTTCATAGTGCCCTGCTATAGACCCTTCATAGTGCCCTGCTATAGACCCTTCATAGTGCCCTGCTATAGACCCTTCATAGTGCCCTGCTATAGACCCTTCATAGTGCCCTGCTATAGACCCTTCATAGTGCCCTGCTATAGACCCTTCATAGTGCCCTGCTATAGACACTTCATAGTGCCCTGCTTTAGGCCCTGCTTTAGGCCCTGCTTTAGGCTTTAGGCCCTGCATTAGGCTTTAGGCCCTGCATTAGGCTTTAGGCCCTGCTTTAGGCTTTAGACCCTGCTTTAGGCTTTAGGCCCTGCTTCAGGCCCTGCTTTAGGCTTTAGACCCTGCTTTAGACCCTGCTTTAGGCCCTGCTTTAGGCCCTGCTTTAGGCTTTAGGCCCTGTTTTAGACCCTGCTTTAGGCCCTGCTTTAGGCCTTAGGCCCTGCTTTAGGCCCTGTTTTAGGCCCTGCTAAATCAAATCAAATCAAATTTTATTTGTCACATACACATGGTTAGCAGATGTTAATGCGAGTGTAGCGAAATGCTTGTGCTTCTAGTTCCGACAATGCAGTAATAACGAGAGCAAGTAATCTAACTAACAATTCCAAAAAAAAAACTACTGTCTTATACACAGTGTAAGGGGATAAAGAATATGTACATAAGGATATATGAATGAGTGATGGTACAGAGCAGCATAGGCAAGATACAGTAGATGATATCGAGTACAGTATATACATATGAGATAAGTATGTAAACCAAGTGGCATAGTTAAAGTGGCTAGTGATACATGTATTACATAAGGATGCAGTCGATGATATAGAGTACAGTATCAACGTATGCATATGAGATGAACAATGTAGGGTAAGTAACATTATATAAGGTAGCATAGTTTAAAGTGGCTAGTGATATATTTACATAATTTCCCATCAATTCCCATGATTAAAGTGGCTGGAGTAGAGTCAGTGTCATTGACAGTGTGTTGGCAGTAGCCACTCAATGTTAGTGGTGGCTGTTTAACAGTCTGATGGCCTTGAGATAGAAGCTGTTTTTCAGTCTCTCGGTCCCAGCTTTGATGCACCTGTACTGACCTCGCCTTCTGGATGACAGCGGGGTGAACAGGCAGTGGCTTGGGTGGTTGATGTCCTTGATGATCTTTATGGCCTTCCTGTAGCATCGGGTGGTGTAGGTGTCCTGGAGGGCAGGTAGTTTGCCCCGGTGATGCGTTGTGCAGACCTCACTACCCTCTGGAGAGCCTTACGGTTGAGGGTGCTTTAGGCTTTAGACCCTGCGTTAGGCTTTAGGCCCTGCTTTAGGCCCTGCTTTAGGCCCTGCGTTAGGCTTTAGGCCCTGCTTTAGGCCCTGCGTTAGGCTTTAGACCCTGCTTTAGGCTTTAGGCCCTGCGTTAGGCTTTAGACCCTGCTTTAGGCTTTAGGCCCTGCGTTAGGCTATAGGCCCTGGTCATCTGTGGGGTGATCAGGTGTCTATTGTTGTAGCCTCTAACATGTCCTAGATTAGCTGCAGAAATATGTCTGTCACATGTGACTATTGAGCCACTTGTTATGGTGATAAACCCAGCTTACAGAAACAGGCTGCATCTTTTCAAAGGGGGGGGTCTTCTCTCATGACGTTGAGCACTCAGCTGGCATCCAAAATGTCTCCCTATTTCCTATGCAGGGCCCATGGAGCTCTGGTCAAAAGTATTACCCTCTATAGGGAATGGGGGTGTAATTTGGGACACATATTCACACGTGTGATAGAAATGTCCTCCTTGAGGCAAATTTCACATTTTTCACATTCTCTCCCGACAGGTATGTCACCAAGAGATTTAATACTGCACTTTCGACACAAGGTACATTTCATGTGTTTTCAGGCAAGCAGATGACTTGTAAAGGTTTAAGTTGAGTCCCAAATGGCACCCTATTCCCTATATAGTGCACTACTTTTGACCAGGCCCCCAAAGAACTGTAGCCCGAAGAGCTGTAGCCCAGAGAACTGTAGCCCGAAGAACCGTAGCCCAGAGAACCGTAGCCCAGAGAACCGTAGCCCAGAGAACCGTAGCCCAGAGAACCGTAGCCCAGAGAACCGTAGCCCAGAGAACCGTAGCCCGCAGAACCGACCCGAGTGGTAGCCCGAGAGCGGTAGCCCGACGAGCGGTAGCCCAGAGAACTGTAGCCCGCAGAACTGTAGCCCAGAACTGTAGCCCGCAGAACCGTAGCCCAGAGAACTGTAGCCCAGAGAACCGTAGCCCAGAGAACCGTAGCCCGACGAGTGGTAGCCCGAGAACACTGTAGCCCAGAGAACCGTAGCCCAGAGAACCGTAGCCCAGAGAACCGTAGCCCAGAGAACCGTAGCCCAGAGAACCGTAGCCCAGAGAACCGTAGCCCAGAGAACCGTAGCCCAGAGAACCGTAGCCCGAGAGTGGTAGCCCAGAGAACCGTAGCCCAGAGAACCGTAGCCCAGAGAACCGTAGCCCAGAGAACGGTAGCCCAGAGAACCGTAGCCTAGAGAACCGTAGCCCAGGTCCCTGTGGGATCTGGTCTGAAAGTAGTGCACTATAAACAGAGTAGGGTGCCATTTGGGAAATCCTCCTGGAAACATCTGCCAAAGATTGTAGTTTAATTGTTGTGCTTTAATTAACCTGCTTCCTTTAACTCTCCCCTTCTCTCTCTCCTTCTCTACCTCTCTCTCCTTCTCTCTCTCTCTCTCTCCTTCTCTCTCTCTCTCTCTCCTTCTCTCTCTCTCTCTCCTTCTCTACCTCTCCCCCCCCAGGTTCTGATCCTCTTCAAGCTGATTCTGCTGGAGAAGAAGGTGAACACGTGATTTAACACGACAGTAAATCACGACCCGATGACATGTACCACACACAGTGACCTCACAGCAAGAGAGCACGTCGTCAGTCATCGTATATATACCCCAAGAGGGACAGAACGAGCATAAGCTCCCTGGAGGTGTTTTATCTCCCCATAGATGACTCTGTGTATGTGTCCCCCCCCGCCCTCTCTCTCAGGTCCTGTTCTACGTGTCTCCAGTCAACAGGCTAGTAGGAGCTCTGATGACCGTACTGTCTCTGTTCCCAGGTGAGAAGAGTCCACCAGTCACTTGTGTGCCTCAAATGGCACCCTATTCCCTATATACAGTAGTTTTATTTATTTTAATTTTATTTAACCTTTATTTAACTAGACAAGTCAGTTATGAACAAATTCTTATTTACAATGACGGCCTACCGGGGAACAGTGTGTTAACTGCCTTGTTCAGGGGCAGAACAACAGATTTTTACCTTGTCAGCTCGGGGGTCCGATCCAGCAGTCTTTCAGTTACTAGTCCAATGCTCTAACCACTAGGCTACCTGCCACCTCTACACTCTAACCACTAGGCTACCCTGCCACCTCTACACTCTAACCACTAGGCTACCCTGCCACCTCTACACTCTAACCACTAGGCTACCTGCCGGCTACCTCCCCTACACTCTAACCACTAGGCTACCTGCCACCTCTACACTCTAACCACTAGGCTACCCTGCCACCTCTACACTCTAACCACTAGGCTACCCTGCCACCTCTACACTCTAACCACTAGGCTACCCTGCCACCTCTACACTCTAACCACTAGGCTACCCTGCCACCTCTACACTCTAACCACTAGGCTACCCTGCCACCTCTACACTCTAACCACTAGGCTACCCTGCCACCTCTACACTCTAACCACTAGGCTACCCTGCCACCTCTACACTCTAACCACTAGGCTACCTGCCTCCTCTACACTCTAACCACTAGGCTACCTGCCGCCTCTACACTCTAACCACTAGGCTACCTGCCACCTCTACACTCTAACCACTAGGCTACCTGCCTCCTCTACACTCTAACCACTAGGCTACCTGCCACCTCCACACTCTAACCACTAGGCTACCTGCCGCCTCTACACTCTAACCACTAGGCTACCTGCCACCTCTACACTCTAACCACTAGGCTACCTGCCGCCTCTACACTCTAACCACTAGGCTACCTGCCACTCTAGTGAATATTGTATTAGGGTGAAATAGTGAATATTATAGTAGGGTGAATATGGGTGATATAGTGAATACTGTATTAGGGTGAATATGGGTGATATAGTGAATACTGTATTAGGGTGAATATGGGTGATATAGTGAATACTGTATTAGGGTGAATATGGGTGATATAGTGAATATTGTATTAGGGTGAATATGGGTGATACAGTGAATATTATATTAGGGTGAATATGGGTGATACAGTGAATATTATATTAGGGTTAATATGGGTGATATAGTGAATATTATATTAGGGTTAATATGGGTGATATAGTGAATATTATATTAGGGTGAATATGGGCAATATAGTGAGTATTGTTGAGTATTTGTGATAGGGTGATACATTGAATATGGGTGATATGTTGAATATGGGTGAGTATGGGTGATATGGTGAGTATGAGTGATATTTGGTACACATGTTGTTGGATTCTTCTTCCCCCATACTGAAGGTCAAAGGTGATGTTGAGTCCTATAGGTCAGGATATCATGTGTGTTGTGTTTCTTCCTCTAGGTATGATCGAGCACGGCCTGGCTGACTCCTCCCACTACCGGCCCAAGAGCAGCGTCTCCGAGGAGATCACACTAGGACACTGTGTGTCTGGGGCAGAGGACTTGGTCTCTGTTTCCGTCACTGACATCACCAACGCTACCGTGGAGCTAATGGGGGAGGAGGGCTTCGGAGAGGACCACACCACCTCCATCGTGAAGGCTTCACAGAGGACATCGCCTTCCCCAGAGACCTCCACCCCAGCTAGGGAGAACACCCAGCTGAAGCCCCCCTCCCGGACTTCCCCAGAGACCTCCACCCCAGCTAGGGAGAACACCCAGCTGAAGCCCCCCTCTCGGACTTCCCCCGACTCCTCGGAGAGCGACTGGGAGACACTGGATCCCAGTGTTTTGGAGGAAGGGACTAGTGACTCTGAGACAGGGGGTTCAGGGGGTCTGGAGACAGGTATCCCCATCACGGTGCAGCCCCAGGGCCTGTCGGCAGGGCCAGGAGGCCAGGGAGCCGTCTCTCAGGGCTTGGTGTCTGGACTGGAAGAGGACCAATATGGCCTGCCACTCGCTATCTTCACCAAGGTACCCAACTCAACACAGATCCTTTCAGCGTACACTTAGAAAGATCTTTATCGGCGTCTGTAGATCTCTCTCACCGTCGACCAATCAACTAGCAGTGTTTCTAATCCACAGAGACCTTGACCTGCTTTTTAAATTATTCACCTACATGTTGCCAAGGCAACAGCCAACTGATCTAGCGTTCCTCTTTAGTTACAGGGTGGATCGTTCCTCTTTAGTTACAGGGTGGGGGTGGATCGTTCCTCTTTAGTTACAGGGTGGGGGTGGATCGTTCCTCTTTAGTTACAGGGTGGGGGTGGATCGTTCCTCTTTAGTTACAGGGTGGATCGTTCCTCTTTAGTTACAGGGTGGATCGTTCCTCTTTAGTTACAGGGTGGGGGTGGATCGTTCCTCTTTAGTTACAGGGTGGGGGTGGATCGTTCCTCTTTAGTTACAGGGTGGATCGTTCCTCTTTAGTTACAGGGTGGATCGTTCCTCTTTAGTTACAGGGTGGGGGTGGATCGTTCCTCTTTAGTTACAGGGTGGGGGTGGATCGTTCCTCTTTAGTTACAGGGTGGGGGTGGATCGTTCCTCTTTAGTTACAGGGTGGGGGTGGATCGTTCCTCTTTAGTTACAGGGTGGGGGTGGATCGTTCCTCTTTAGTTACAGGGTGGGGGTGGATCATTCCTCTTTAGTTACAGGGTGGATCATTCCTCTTTAGTTACAGGGTGGATCATTCCTCTTTAGTTACAGGGTGGGTCGTTCCTCTTTAGTTACAGGGTGGATCGTTCCTCTTTAGTTACAGGGTGGGGGTGGATCATTCCTCTTTAGTTACAGGGTGGGGGTGGATCGTTCCTCTTTAGTTACAGGGTGGGGGATGATCTTTTAGTCATCAAAGAAAAACATCCTGATATCTAGATGTATTCTCTGATATCTAGATGTATTCTCTGATATCTAGATGTATAGTAAACCCCACCATAAATGTCAGTTGGTCAGGTATTTGCGTTTTCAAAGCGCCCACACATGGGTGTGGTGACTAGCGGGTGAGAAGAGCTAGGAGTTTTTCCAGTACTACAAGGACACACACACACACACACACACACACACACACACACACACAAGCTCTGCTTTTCCAGTACTACAAGGACAGACACACGCACACACACACACATGCAAGCTCTGCTTTTCCAGTACTACAAGGACAGACACACACACACACACACACACACACACACACACACACACGAGCTCTGCTTTTCCAGTACTACAAGGACACACACACACACACACACACAAAAACATGCGAGCTCTGCTTTTCCAGTACTCCAAGGACACACACACAAGCTCTGCTTTTCCAGTACTCCCTGCAGGGGAAAGTTAGTTTAATCACCAGATGGTTGCATAACACCATGGTAAACATTGACCCAATACAAAACAACATATAATGATGTTACTGTAACCTCACTGTTGAGTGTGTCCTTTCTCTGACTAGATCTAACTCTATACACACACACACACACACACACACACACACACACACACACACACACACACACATACATTAGTGACCTTTAACCTGTATGTGTGTCATTGCCAGGGTTACCTGTGCCTGCCCTACATGGCCTTGCAGCAGCACCACCTACTGTCAGATGTCACGGTGCGCGGCTTTGTTGCCGGGGCAACCAATATCCTCTTCCGTCAGCAGAGGCACCTGAGCGACGCAATCGTTGACGTGAGTCTTCCTCTCTCCATCTCTCTCTCTCTCTCCCTGAAGCTGTTAGGGTGTTATTTTTGATGATTTTGGTATTTATAAAGACCGGCGTTACCAGCTGGATCCCATATGTATGTATTCAAACAATCTATCACTCTCCTTATCTCTCCATCTTTCCTCTCTCTCATCTCTCCATCTCTCCTTCTCTTCTCTCTCCATCTCTCCTTCTCTCTCTCATCTCTCCATCTCTCCATCTTTCCTCTCTCTCATCTCTCCATCTCTCCTTCTCTTCTCTCTCATCTCTCCTTCTCTTCTCTCTCCATCTCTCATCTCTCCTCTCTCCTTCTTCTCTCTCCATCTCTCCATCTTTCCTCTCTCTCATCTCTCCATCTCTCCTTCTCTTCTCTCTCCATCTCTCCTTCTCTTCATCTCTCCTTCTCTTCTCTCTCCATCTCTCCTTCTCTTCTCTCTCCATCTCTCCTTCTCTTCTCTCTCCATCTCTCCTTCTCTTCATCTCTCCTTCTCTTCTCTCTCCATCTCTCCTTCTCTTCTCTCTCCATCTCTCCATCTCTCCTTCTCTTCTCTCTCTCATCTCTCCTTCTTCTCTCTCATCTCTCCATCTCTCCTTCTTCTCTCTCATCTCTCCAGCTCTCCTTCTCTTCTCTCTCATCTCTCCATCTCTCCTTCTCTTCTCTCTCATCTCTCCATCTCTCCTTCTCTTCTCTCTCTCTCTCCATCTCTCCTTCTCATCTCTTCTCTCTCATCTCTCTTCTCTTCTCTCCATCTCTCCTTCTCTTCTCTCTCATCTCTCCTCTCTCTTCTCTTCTCTCTCTCATCTCTCCTTCTCTTCTCTCTCTCATCTCTCCATCTCTCCTTCTCTTCTCTCTCTCATCTCTCCATCTCTCCTTCTCTTCTCTCTCCATCTCTCCTTCTCATCTCTCCATCTCTCCTTCTCATCTCTCCATCTCTCCTTCTCTTCTCTCTCATCTCTCCTTCTCTTCTCTCTCTCATCTCTACTTCTCTTCTCTCTCATCTCTCCTTCTCTTCTCTCTCATCTCTCCTTCTCTTCTCTCTCATCTCTCCATCTCTTCTCTCTCCATCTCTTTCTCTCTCTTCTCTTCTCTCTCATCTCTCCTTCTCTTCTCTCTCCATCTCTCTTTCTCTCCTTCTCTTCTCTCTCCATCTCTCCTTCTCTTCTCTCTCCATCTCTCCTTCTCTTCTCTCTCCATCTCTCCCTTCTTCTTCTCTCTCATCTCTCCTTCTCTCTCTCTCTCCATCTCTCCTTCTCTCTCTCTCTCTCCAGCTCTCCTTCTCTTCTCTCTCATCTCTCCTTCTCTTCTCTCATCTCTCCATCTCTCCTTCTCTTCTCTCTCATCTCTCCTTCTCTTCTCTCTCATCTCTCCATCTCTCCTTCTCTTCTCTCTCATCTCTCATCTCTCCTTCTCTTCTCTCTCTCTCCATCTCTCCTTCTCTCTCTCATCTCTCCTTCTCTCTCTCCATCTCTCCATCTCTCCTCTCTCTCATCTCTCCATCTCTTCTCTCTCTCTCTCTCCATCTCTCCTTCTCTCTTCTCTCTCTCTCTCTCCATCTCTCCTTCTCTTCTCTCTCATCTCTATTTCTCTTCTCTCTCATCTCTCCTTCTCTTCTCTCTCATCTCTACTTCTCTTCTCTCTCATCTCTCCTTCTCTTCTCTCTCCATCTCTCTTTCTCTCCTTCTCTTCTCTCTCATCTCTCCTTCTCTTCTCTCTCATCTCTCCTTCTCTCCTTCTCTTCTCTCTCTCAATCTCTCCTTCTCTTCTCTCTCTCATCTCTCCTTCTCTTCTCTCCTTCTCTTCTCTCTCTCTCTCATCTCTCCATCTTTCCTTCTCTTCTCTCTCTCATCTCTCCATCTTTTCTCTCTCTCTCATCTCTCCATCTTTCCTCTTTCCACCACCCTTGATCCCACTGCTGGCTTGCCTCTAAAGCTAAGCAGGGTTGTTCCTGGTCGGTCCCTGGATGGGAGACCAGATGCTGCTGGCTTGCCTCTAAAGCTAAGCAGGGTTGTTCCTGGTCGGTCCCTGGATGGGAGACCAGATGCTGCTGGAAGTGGTGTTGGAGGGCCAGTAGAAGGCACTCTTTCCTCTGGTCTAAAATAATATATACCCCAATGCCCCAGGGCAGTGATTGGGGACATTGCCCCGTGTAGAGTGTCGTCTTTCAGATGGAACATTAAACGGGTGTCCTGACTCTCTGTGTATTTGATCATGTATATGTTTTGCTATTTGTTCTTTGCTATAGAGCCAAAAAGATTGGAGAAGTGGTTTACCCACACATCTCCATTTTGGATAGATAATTCTTCATGTTGATGTTTGTTTTTAGTGTTTTTCCATTTTCCCAGAAGTGGTTAGAGTCTTGATTCTTCAATTCCATCTCTCTCCATCTCTTCTTTCTCCTGGGTCCTGTTGGCCCGAAATGCACATTATTCTAAGCGTGTGTCCCAAATGGCACCCTATTCCCTACACAGTGCACTACTTTAGACCAGAGCCCAAAGGCACCCTATTCCCTACACAGTGCACTACGTTAGACCAGAGCCCAAAGGCACCCTATTCCCTACACAGTGCACTACTTTAGACCAGAGCCCAAAGGCACCCTATTCCCTACACAGTGCACTACTTTAGACCAGAGCCCAAAGGCACCCTATTCCCTACACAGTGCACTACTTTAGACCAGGGTTACAGATGTTATCATATCCTGGATGTGTTTAACTCTCCCATGTGAAATCTGATTTGACCTGTATCATGAGTTATTGTGCGTGTGTGCGTGTGTGTGTGTGTGTGTGTGTGTGTGTGTGTGTGCGCGTGTCTCCGTCCATCCCACTAGGTGGAGGAAGCTAAGCTCCAGATCGGGGACCCTGAGTTGAGGAAGCTGCTAGGCCTGACCACGGCTGACCTGCGTTTTGCTGACTACCTGGTCAAACACGTGACAGAGAACCGCGAGGACGTGTTTCTGGATGGGACCGGCTGGGAGGGAGGGGACGAGTGGATCAGGGCCCAGTTTGGACTCTATATACACTCCCTCCTATCCTCTACCTTACTAGAAGGTATTGATTTTACACTCTACCGTACTAGAAGGTATTGATGATACTCTACCGTACTAGAAGGTATTGATTTTTGCAGGTCCATCAGTAGTCATCTTCTATTCAACCTTCATTTACATCCATTTTCAACCATCACCAGCAACTTGATTTACTAATCTTTCCCTCAATCAAGTCTATAGATTCATGTCAGATTAGCACAGAGAAAATCATTTGTTTTCAGAGGATTTCACAACAAAAGGCTAAATGTTTGTTTTCTGTCTCTCTCTGTCTCTGTCTCTCTCTTTCTGTCTCTCGGTCTCTGTCTTTCTCTGTGTCTCTCTCTTTCTGTCTCTGTCTCTCTGTCTGTATGTCTGTCTCTTTCTGTCTGTCTCTCTCTTTCTGTCTCTCTCTGTCTCTGTCTCTCTCTTTCTGTCTCTCTCTGTCTCTGTCTCTCTCTTTCTGTCTCTCTCTGTCTCTGTCTCTCTCTTTCTGTCTCTCTCTGTCTCTGTCTCTCTCTCTCTCTCTCTCTGTCTCTGTCTCTCTCTTTCTGTCTCTCTCTGTCTCTGTCTCTGTCTCTCTCTCTCTCTGTCTCTGTCTCTCTCTTTCTGTCTCTCTCTGTCTCTGTCTCTCTCTTTCTGTCTCTCTCTGTCTCTGTCTCTCTCTTTCTGTCTCTCTCTGTCTCTGTCTCTCTCTTTCTGTCTCTCTCTGTCTCTGTCTCTCTCTTTCTGTCTCTCTCTGTCTCTGTCTCTCTCTTTCTGTCTCTCTCTGTCTCTGTCTCTCTCTTTCTGTCTCTCTCTGTCTCTGTCTCTCTCTTTCTGTCTCTCTCTGTCTCTGTCTCTCTCTTTCTGTCTCTCTGTCTCTGTCTCTCTCTTTCTGTCTCTCTCTGTCTCTGTCTCTCTCTTTCTGTCTCTCTGTCTGTATGTCTGTCTCTTTCTGTCTGTCTCTCTCTTTCTGTCTCTCTCTGTCTCTGTCTCTCTCTTTCTGTCTCTCTCTGTCTCTGTCTCTCTCTTTCTGTCTCTCTCTGTCTCTGTCTCTCTCTTTCTGTCTCTCTCTGTCTCTGTCTCTCTCTTTCTGTCTCTCTCTGTCTCTGTCTCTCTCTTTCTGTCTCTCGGTCTCTGTCTTTCTCTGTGTCTCTCTCTTTCTGTCTCTGTCTCTCTCTTTCTGTCTCTGTCTCTCGGTCTCTGTCTTTCTCTGTGTCTCTCTCTTTCTGTCTCTGTCTCTCTGTCTGTCTGTCTCTCTCTCTCTCTGTCTCTCTCTTTCTGTCTCTCGGTCTCTGTCTCTGTCTCTGTCTCTCTCTTTCTGTCTCTCTCTGTCTCTCTCTTTCTGTCTCTCGGTCTCTGTCTTTCTCTGTCTCTCTGTCTGTATGTCTGTCTCTTTCTGTCTGTCTCTCTCTTTCTGTCTCTCTGTCTGTATGTCTGTCTCTTTCTGTCTCTCTCTGTCTCTCTCTTTCTGTCTCTCGGTCTCTGTCTTTCTCTGTGTCTCTCTCTTTCTGTCTCTGTCTCTCTGTCTGTATGTCTGTCTCTTTCTGTCTGTCTCTCTCTTTCTGTCTCTCGGTCTCTGTCTTTCTCTGTGTCTCTCTCTTTCTGTCTCTGTCTCTCTGTCTGTATGTCTGTCTCTTTCTGTCTGTCTCTCTCTTTCTGTCTCTCGGTCTCTGTCTCTGTCTCTGTCTCTCTCTTTCTGTCTCTCTCTGTCTCTCTCTTTCTGTCTCTCTCTGTCTCTGTCTCTCTCTTTCTGTCTCTCTCTGTCTCTGTCTCTCGGTCTCTGTCTTTCTCTGTGTCTCTCTCTTTCTGTCTCTCTGTCTGTATGTCTGTCTCTTTCTGTCTGTCTCTCTCTTTCTGTCTCTCTGTCTGTATGTCTGTCTCTTTCTGTCTGTCTCTCTCTTTCTGTCTCTCGGTCTCTGTCTTTCTCTGTGTCTCTCTCTTTCTGTCTCTGTCTCTCTGTCTGTATGTCTGTCTCTTTCTGTCTGTCTCTCTCTTTCTGTCTCTCGGTCTCTGTCTCTGTCTCTGTCTCTCTGTGTATCCAGATAATGAGAAGTTGCTAGCGGACTGGGGCGCTCCCTTTATCTCAGCCTGGAGGATCACACGCAACTACAGAGTGTGGTTCATCAACAAGCACCCAGCCATGGCTGAGATCACCCCAGGGTAAGAGAGACATTCTGGGGTAGGATAGGGTGGGGGGGGACCAAAGGTAGGTGGGGTTGAACTGGTCACCACTACAGAGATTGTGGTTCAGCACCAATCACCCAGCCATGGCTGAGATCACCCCAGGGTAAGAGAGACATTCTGGGGGTAGGATAGGGTGGGGGGGGACCAAAGGTAGGTGGGGGTTGAACTGGTCACCACTACAGAGATTGTGGTTCAGCACCAATCACCCAGCCATGGCTGAGATCACCCCAGGGTAAGAGAGACATTCTGGGGTAGGATAGGGTGGGGGGGGGACCAAAGGTAGGTGGGGGTTGAACTGGTCACCACTACAGAGATTGTGGTTCAGCACCAATCACCCAGCCATGGCTGAGATCACCCCAGGGTAAGAAACACATTCTGAGGGTGGTAGAGGCTCTGAGGGTGGTAGAGGCTCTGAGGGTGGTAGCTTGGTGTTGGATTAGTCATCTTTAGTGTCTTCTAAATGTAAAATATCTAGATGTTTGACTTGGATAAATAACCTGTGTTATTCCCTCCTTTCTCAGTCATCCGTTCCAAGGACAGTACAGTGCTGCTGATCTGAAACTAAGATTCTCACAGTGAGTACTGCAGTCCAATTAAGATTCTCACAGTGAGTACTTCAGTCTAATTAAGATTCTCACAGTGAGTACTTCAGTCTAATTAAGATTCTCACAGTGAGTCCTTCAGTCTAACTAAGATTCTCACAGTGAGTCATTCAGTCTAACTAAGATTCTCACAGTGAGTACTTCAGTCTAACTAAGATTCTCACAGTGAGTCATTCAGTCTAACTAAGATTCTCACAGTGAGTACTTCAGTCTAATTAAGATTCTCACAGTGAGTACTTCAGTCTAATTAAGATTCTCACAGTGAGTCCTTCAGTCTAACTAAGATTCTCACAGTGAGTCATTCAGTCTAACTAAGATTCTCACAGTGAGTACTTCAGTCTAACTAAGATTCTCACAGTGAGTACTTCAGTCTAACTAAGATTCTCACAGTGAGTACTTCAGTCTAACTAAGATTCTCACAGTGAGTACTTCAGTCTAACTAAGATTCTCACAGTGAGTACTTCAGTCTAACTAAGATTCTCACAGTGAGTACTTCAGTCTTCTTTGACACCGTTCTACATATCTGTACTATAGGCTATATCACACAATGTAATCATTGAAATGACAATCTCCCAAAAACATGCAGATGTCTGCCTCCCAGTGGTGAAGTTTGGTAGTGTTTCTATGCCAGGTGCTTCTCATGTCACTGCTTCTCATGTCACTGCTTGTCTGATTATAATAATACAACACTATAGATAGTGAATCCACATTATTGTTTTGCCAAGTACTGTGAAATGGCTGTGGCCTATTCCATCAACTCAGTGGCCTCGTGGTTAGTGTCAGCCCTAAGATTGGGAGGATGGGAGTTCGATCCCTGGCTGAGTCATACCAAAGACCCAATGTGTGTCTACTTGGCACTCAGCATTAAGGAGATAGATTTGGGGGGTGAAGGCCTTACGGTGAGACTACAGTCCTGTCCAGGGGGTGTATTTGTACATTAAGCTGCCTCACCCTACAGAAAGCAGATATGTCCACAAGGCTACTTCCTTACTTATGAGATGCGCAGAGATGTCCTCAAGACCAAGTCAACACTTTCGAGGGAAGAGTCGAGTCATAGTGTTGAGGACCAGCGAGTATAAATCCTAGACCTGATTTCTGATGACATTTCTGAGGATTGGAGCAAATCCTCCTGCCATCTTGCTAAACTGTATTCAGAGAGAAGTTGGGGAAAATGAATCCCAAACCAAGTGGAATCCAGAAGTCTCCAACACAGCACCACGGAGTCACTGACTCCTTACATATTGACCATATTCTAAACTGGGATAAAGGAATGAGCGGTCCTCACACAGAATATAGCTGATTCCCAGTGACGTCTTCTTGCATCTAAACATACTGTACGTTACATATACTACATTTCTACCTAATCTGTATTTGTTTTTAGCCCAGCACCGTTAGTCTCAAATTTAGGATGTGCATATGGCCCTCGCTTCCTCCAGGTTTTAAACTCTGTTGTTTTAAACTCTGTTGTTTTAAACTCTGTTGTTTTAAACTCTGTTGTTTTAAACTCTGTTGTTTTAAACTCTGTTGTTTTAAACTCTGTTGTTTTAATCTCTGGTGTTTTAATCTCTGGTGTTTTAATCTCTGGTGTTTTAATCTCTGGTGTTTTAATCTCTGGTGTTTTAATCTCTGGTGTTTTAATCTCTGGTGTTCTAAACTCTGGTGTTCTAAACTCTGGTGTTCTAAACTCTGGTGTTCTAAACTCTGGTGTTCTAAACTCTCTAAACTCTGGTGTTCTAAACTCTTTAAACTCTGGTGTTTTAAACTCTGGCGTTCTAAACTCTGGTGTTCTAAACTCTGGCGTTCTAAACTCTGGTGTTCTAAACTCTGGTGTTCTAAACTCTCTAAACTCTGGTGTTCTAAACTCTTTAAACTCTGGTGTTTTAAACTCTGGTGTTTTAAACTCTGGTGTTCTAAACTCTGGCGTTCTAAACTCTGGTGTTCTAAACTCTGGTGTTCTAAACTCTGGTGTTCTAAACTCTTTAATCTCTGGTGTTTTAAACTCTGGTGTTTTAAACTCTGGTGTTTTAAACTCTGGTGTTTTAAACTCTGGTGTTTTAAACTCTGGTGTTTTAATCTCTGGTGTTTTAATCTCTGGTGTTCTAAACTCTGGTGTTCTAAACTCTGGTGTTCTAAACTCTGGTGTTTTAATCTCTGGTGTTCTAAACTCTGGTGTTCTAAACTCTGGTGTTCTAAACTGGTGTTCTAAACTCTCTAAACTGGTGTTCTAAACTCTCTAAACTCTGGTGTTCTAAACTGGTGTTCTAAACTCTCTAAACTCGTGTTCTAAACTCTCTAAACTCTGGTGTTCTAAACTCTTTAATCTCTGGTGTTTTAAACTCTGGTGTTTTAAACTCTGGTGTTTTAAACTCTGGTGTTTTAAACTCTGGTGTTTTAAACTCTGGTGTTCTAAACTCTCTAAACTCTGGTGTTTTAAACTCTGGTGTTTTAAACTCTGGTGTTTTAATCTCTGGTGTTTTAATCTCTGGTGTTTTAAACTCTGGTGTTTTAAACTCTGGTGTTCTAAACTCTCTAAACTCTGGTGTTCTAAACTCTCTAAACTCTGGTGTTCTAAACTCTGGTGTTTTAAACTCTGGTGTTTTAATCTCTGGTGTTTTAATCTCTGGTGTTTTAATCTCTGGTGTTTTAATCTCTGGTGTTTTAATCTCTGGTGTTTTAAACTCTGGTGTTTTAAACTCTGTTGTTCTAAACTCTCTAAACTCTGGTGTTCTAAACTCTCTAAACTCTGGTGTTCTAAACTCTGGTGTTTTAATCTCTGGTGTTCTAAACTCTGGTGTTTTAATCTCTGGTGTTTTAATCTCTGGTGTTTTAATCTCTGGTGTTCTAAACTCTGGTGTTCTAAACTCTGTGTCCTCAACTCCATATTCTCCTGTAACATATAGCTAGGTGCCATGTTTCACTGCAGTCACACTATTCCATAGAGTACTTAGCTACTAATAACTGCCCTGCTTGTGATGGTGATAGAGAAACACACCAGGTCTCATATTTTGCTCTGTCCATTAATTATGACAGAGGTTCATTCTCAAAAACCTTTGCTGGCGGTGTTCGGGCCAGGGCTTGGGTTACGTTCCAGGAAGTGTATAGGAAATGCGATCCTGCCGTGCGTTGACTGTCCCGGGTCTTCAGCCCTGCCTCTAGGGCTACCCTCCAGACATTTCCCCCTGCCTTCACCCTATGTCGGCATCCCAAATGGCACCCTATTCCCTATATAGCGCACTACTTTTGACTGGGACCCATAGGGAATAGAATGCCCTATATAGGGAATAGGGTGCCATTTGGGATGCCGAATGCCATCCTTAACTTCTCTATTGATGAGAACACAGAGAGGTCTGCTTTATGATGAGAACATGGAGAGGTCTGCTTTATGGTGGTGAGAACATGGAGAGGTCTGCTTTATGATGAGAACATGGAGAGGTCTGCTTTATGGAGAGAACATAGAGAGAGAGGTCTGCTTTATGATGAGAACATGGAGAGGTCTGCTTTATGGAGAGAACATAGAGAGAGAGAGGTCTGCTTTATGATGAGAACATGGAGAGGTCTGCTTTATGATGAGAACATGGAGAGGTCTGCTTTATGATGAGAACATGGAGAGGTCTGCTTTATGATGAGAACATGGAGAGGTCTGCGTTATGGAGAGAACATGGAGAGGTCTGCTTTATGATGAGAACATGGAGAGGTCTGCTTTATGATGAGAACATGGAGAGGTCTGCTTTATGATGAGAACATGGAGAGGTCTGCTTTATGATGAGAACATGGAGAGGTCTGCTTTATGATGAGAACATGGAGAGGTCTGCGTTATGGAGAGAACATAGAGAGGAGAGGTCTGCTTTATGATGAGAACATGGAGAGGTCTGCTTTATGATGAGAACATGGAGAGGTCTGCTTTATGATGAGAACATGGAGAGGTCTGCTTTATGATGAGAACATGGAGAGGTCTGCTTTATGATGAGAACATGGAGAGGTCTGCTTTATGGTGGTGAGAACATGGAGAGGTCTGCTTTATGGTGGTGAGAACATGGAGAGGTCTGCTTTATGATGAGAACATGGAGAGGTCTGCTTGGTGGTGAGAACACAGAGAGGTCTGCTTGGTGGTGAGAACACAGAGAGGTCTGCTTGGTGGTGAGAACACAGAGAGGTCTGCTTTATGGTGGTGAGAACATGGAGAGGTCTGCTTGGTGGTGAGAACATGGAGAGGTCTGCTTTATGGTGGTGAGAACATGGAGAGGTCTGCTTTATGATGAGAACATGGAGAGGTCTGCTTTATGGAGAGGTCTGCTTTATGATGAGAACATGGAGAGGTCTGCTTTATGGTGGTGAGAACATGGAGAGGTCTGCTTGGTGGTGAGAACACGGAGAGGTCTGCTTGGTGGTGAGAACATGGAGAGGTCTGCTTGGTGGTGAGAACATGGAGAGGTCTGTTTGGTGGTGAGAACATGGAGAGGTCTGCTTGGTGGTGAGAACACGGAGAGGTCTGCTTTATGGTGAGAACACAGAGAGGTCTGCTTGGTGGTGAGAACATGGAGAGGTCTGCTATATACAGTGGTGAGAACACAGAGGGAGGTCTGCTTGGTGGTGAGAACACAGAGAGGTCTGGGAGGCTTATACAGTGGTGAGAACACAGAGGGAGGTCTGCTTGGTGGTGAGAACACAGAGAGGTCTGCTTTATGGTGAGAACACAGAGGTCTGCTTGGTGGTGAGAACATGGAGAGGTCTGCTTGGTGGTGAGAACATGGAGAGGTCTGCTTTATGGTGGTGAGAACACGGAGAGGTCTGCTTTATGGTGAGAACATGGAGGCTATATACTGTAGAGATGTTATATACAGTAGGGAGGCTATATACTGTAGAGATGTTATATACAGTAGCGGCTATATACAGTAGAGGCTATATACAGTAGAGGCTATATACAGTAGAGGCTATATACAGTAGAGAGGCTACATACAGACACTGGTTAGTCAGGCTGATTGAGGTAGTATGTACATGTAGATATGGTTAAAGTGACTATGCATATATGATGAACAGAGAGCAGCAGCAGTGTAAAAGAGGGGTTGGGGGAGGAACACAATGTAAATAGTCCGGGTAGCCATTTGATTACCTGTTCAAGAGTATTGTAGCTTGGGGGTAAAAACTGTTGAGAAGCCTTTTTGTCCTAGACTTGGCACTCCGGTACCTCTTTCCATGATAGTAGAGAGAACAGTCTATGACTGGGGTCTTTGACAATTTTTAGGTCCTTCCTCTGACACCTCCTGGTATAGAGGTCCTGTATGGCAGGAAGCTTGGCCCCAGTGATGTACTGGGCCGTACGCACTACCCTCCGTTGTGCCTTGCGGTTGGAGGTCGAGCAGTTACCGTACCAGGCAGTGATGCAACCAGTCATGATGCTCTCGATGTTGCAGCTGTAGAACCTTTTGAGGATCTGAGGACCCATGCTAAATCTTTTTAGTTTCCTGAGGGGGAATGGGCTTTGTCGTGCCCTCTTCATGACTGTCTTGGTGTGTTTGGACCATTCTAGTTTGTTGGTGATGTGAACACCAAGGAACTTGAAACTCTCAACCTGCTGCATTACTGTGAAGGCTGCCATGCATTGGTACAGTGAGAGTTCAGGGGAGTAGCTACAGTTGAAGTCGGAAGTTTACATACACTTAGCTTGGAGTCATTCAAACTCATTTTTCAACCACTCCACACATTTCTTGTTAACAAACTATGGTTTTGGCAAGTTGGTTAGGACATCTACTTTGTGCACGACACAAGTAATTTTTCCAACAATTGTTTACAGACAGATTATTTCACTTATAATTCACTGTATCACAATTCCAATGGGTCAGAAGTTTACATACACTACGTTGACTGTGCCTTTAAACAGCTTGGAAAATTCCAGAAAATTACGTCATGTGTTTAGAAGCTGCTGATAGGGTAATTGGCATAATTTGAGTCAATTGGAGTTGTACCTGTGGATGTATTTCAAGGCCTACCTTCAAACTCAGTGCCTCTTTGCTTGACGTCATGGGAAAATCAAAAGAAATCAGCCAAGACCTCAGGAAAAAAAATGTAGACCTCCACAAGTCTGGTTCATCCTTTGGAGCAATTTCCAAACCCCTGAAGGTACCATGTTCATCTGTATAAACAATAGTACGCAAGTATAAACACCATGTGACCACGCAGCCATCATACCGCTCAGAAAGGAGACGCGTTCTGTCTCCTAGAGATGAACGTACTTTGGTGCGAAAAGAGAAAATCAATCCCAGAACAACAGCAAAGGACCTTGTGAAGATGCTGAAGGAAACAGGTACAGATGTATCTATATCCACAGTAAAACGAGTCCTATATCGACATAACCTGAAAGGCCACTCAGCAAGGAAGAAGGCACTGCTCCAAAACCACCATAAAAGCCAGACTATGGTTTGCAACTGCGCATGGGGACAAAGATCGTACTTTTTGGAGAAATGCCCTCTGGTCTGATGAAACAAAAATAGAACTGTTTGGTCATAAAACATCAGCTGATATCTCAAAGTGCTGTACAGAAACCCAGCCTAAAACCCCAAACAGCAAGCAATGCAGGTGTAGAAGCACGGTGGCTAGGAAAAACTCCCTAGAAAGGCCAAAACCTAGGAAGAAACCTTGAGAGGAACAAGGCTATGAGGGGTGGCCAGTCCTCTTCTGGGAGGTCTGGGACAGGTAGCACGTCCTGTGAACAGGTCAGGGTTCCATAGCCGCAGGCAGAACAGTTGAAACTGGAGCAGCAGCACGACCAGGTGGACTAGGGAGAGCAAGGAGTCATCATGCCAGGTAGTCCTGAGGCATGGTACTAGGGCTCAGGTCTTCCCGAGAGAGAGAAAGAAAGAGAATTAGAGAGAGCGTTCTTAAATTCACACAGGACACCGGATAAGACAGAAGAAATAGTCCAGATATAACAGACTGGAAAAAGGGGTAGGCTTGCAAGCCGAAGAACACCATCCCAACCGTGAAGCACGGGGTGCCTTGCTGCAGGAGGGACTGGTGCACTTCACAAAATAGAAGGCATCATGAGGGAGGACAATTATGTGGATATATTGAAGCAATGTCTCAAGACATCAGTCAGGAAGTTAAAGCTTGGTCGCAAATGGGTCTTCCAAATGGACAATGACCCCAAGCATACTTCCAAAGTGGTGGCAAAATGGTTTAAGGACAACAAGTCAAGGTATTGGAGAGGCCATCACAAAGCCCTGACCTCAATCCTAAATAAAATTTGTGGGCAGAACTGAAAAGGCGTGTGCGAGCAAGGAGGCCTACAAACCTGACTCAGTTACACCAGCTCTGTCAGGAGGAATGGGCCAACAAACACCCAACGTATTGTGGGAAGCTTGTGGAAGGCTACCCAAAACGTTTGACCCAAATTAAACAATTGAAAGGCAATGCTACGAAATACTAATCTGCGTGTATGTAAACTTCTGACCCACTGGGAATGTGATGAAAGAAATAAAAGCTGAAATAAATCATTCTCTGTACCATTATTCTGACATTACACATTCTTAAAATAAAGTGGTGACCCTAACTGACAGGGAATTTTTACTCGAATTGTCAGGAATTGTGAAAAACTGAGTTTAAATGTATTTGGCTAAGGTATGTAAACTTCCGACTTCAAATGTAGGTGAGAGGAGTGTGTTGTGAGGTCGGCAACGGGGACGAAGTGACTGCTGAACACGAGGGGTTCATTATTCCCTACGTAATGCACTGCTTTTGACCAGAGCCCTATTGAGTATACATTTGGGTGTTGAATTTCGTATTTTATTTAATCTTTATTTAACTTGGCAAGTCAGTTAAGAACAAATTCTTATTTACAATGGTGGCCTGCCCCGGCCAAGCCCTAACCCGGATGACGCTGGGCCAATTGTGCGCCGCCCTATGGGACTCCCAAACACTGAATCGAACCGGGGTCTGTAGTGACGCCTCTAGCTCTGAGATGCAGTGCCTTAGACCACTGTGCCACTTGGGAGCCCAAAGGGGGTGTGTAGCTGAGTGTCTCCTGCACTATAAACTCTGGGAGTAGAGTCAGGGGCGGCAGGGTAGCCTAGTGGTTAGAATGTTGGACTAGTAACCGGAAGGTTGCAAGTTCAAACCCCCGAGCTGACAAGGTACAAATCTGTCGTTCTGCCCCTGAACAGGCAGTTAACCCACTGTTCCTAGGCCGTCATTGAAAATAAGAATTTGTTCTTCACGGACTTGCCTAGTTAAATAAAGGTAAAATAAAATAAATGGTACCCGATTCCCTTTATAGTGCACTGCCTTTCACCCATAGGTTTATGTTCAGAGAGGACATAGGTCATCAGGGCCCCCTAGTCAGACCCCGCCCACCAGTCAACCAGCTTCCTTGTTTCACTGATCAATGGAACGATCTCTCTCTCTGTCTGTCTGTCTCTGTCTCTGTCTGTCTGTCTCTGTCTCTGTCTGTCTGTCTGTCTCTCTCTCTCTCTCTCTCTCTTTGTCTCTCTCTCTGTCTGTCTGTCTCTGTCTGTCTGTCTCTGTCTCTGTCTGTCTCTCTCTCTCTCTCTCTCTCTTTGTCTCTCTGTCTCTGTCTGTCTGTCTGTCTCTCTCTCTCTCTCTCTTTGTCTCTCTGTCTTTGTCTGTCTCTCTTTGTCTCTCTCTGTCTCTCTCTCTGTCTGTCTGTCTCTGTCTCTGTCTGTCTGCCTCTCTCTCTGTCTCTCTGTCGGTCTCTCTTTCTTTTCCTCGCTCACTCGCTCTCAATTCAATTTCAATTTAAGGTTCTTTATGGGAAACATATGTTTTACATTGACAAAGCAAGTGAAGTAGTTAAACAAAAATGAAATAAACAATACAAATGTACTGTAAATCTTACACTAGTTCCAAAATAATACAGACATTTAAAATGTCATATGTGCAAATAGTTAAAGTACAAAAGGGAAAATAAATAAACATAAATATGGGTTGTATTTACAATGGTGTTTGTTCTTCACTGGTTGCCCTTTTCTTGTGGCAACAGGTCACAAATCTTGCTGCTGTGATGTCACACTGTGGTATTTCACCCAGTAGATATGGGAGTTTATCAAAATTGGGTTTGTTTTCAAATTCTTTGTGGATCTGTGTAATCTGAGGGAAATATGTGTCTCTATGGTCATACATTGGGCAGGAGGTTAGGAAGTGCAGCTCAGTTTCCATCTCATTTTGTGGGCAGTGAGCACATAGCCTGTCTTCTCTTGAGAGCCATGTCTGCCTACGGCGACCTTTCTCAATAGCAAGGCTATGCTCACTGAGTCTGTACATTGTCAAAGCTTTCCTTAATTTTGGGTCAGTCACAGTGGTCAGGTATTCTGCCGCTGTGTACTCTCTGTTTAGGGCCAAATAGCATTCTAGTTTTTTATTTCCAATGTGTCAAGTAATTATCTTTTCGTTTTCTCATGATTTGGTTGGGTGTTCTCTCCAATTTACGTTGTACACAGAGGGTAATTTTGCAGAATTCTGCATGCAGAGTCTCAATTTGGTGTTTGTCCTATTATGTGAATTATTGGCTGGTGAGTGGACCCCAGACCTCACAACCATAAAGGGCAATGGGTTCTATAACTCTCCTCTAGCCGGCCTGGGGCAGTAGGGATGTATAATATCTCTCCTCTAGCCGGTCTGGGGCAGTAGGGATGTAGAATATCTCTCCTCTAGCCAGTCTGGGGCAGTAGAATAACTCTCCTCTAGCCGGCCTGGGGCAGTAGAATCTCTCTCCTCTGGCCGGCCTGGGGCAGTAGGGATGTAGAATCTCTCTCCTCTAGCCGGCCAGGGGCAGTAGGGATGTAGAATATCTCTCCTCTAGCCGGCCTGGGGCAGTAGGGATGTAGAATATCTCTCCTCTGGCCGGCCTGGGGCAGTAGGGATGTAGAATATCTCTCCTGTAGCCGGCCTGGGGCAGTAGGGATGTAGAATATCTCTCCTGTGGCCGGCCTGGGGCAGTAGGGATGTAGAATGTCTCTCCTCTGGCCGGCCTGGGGCAGTAGGGATGTAGAATAACTCTCCTCTAGCCGGCCTGGGGCAGTAGGGATGTAGAATAACTCTCCTCTGGCCGGCCTGGGGCAGTAGGGATGTAGAATAACTCTCCTCTAGCCGGTCTGGCAAAATGTGCCGAGTTGCAGGGTCACAGAGGGCACTGATGTTGACGTGGAAGGGACGACAGCTGAATTCCAAATAGACCCCTAGACCATACACCCTAGCCTCCTACCCCCTAGGCACTCCTGTAGATGTGTGAGGATTGAATTGGTCTGTGGCTAAGCAATATCGGGAAACTTCTACCAAGCCAATCAGATTGCAAGCTGAAGCTATTTCCGTAATGCTCATCTATCCTCTTCTCACTGAGGTTAATAAGAGTTGATGGTTGTATTTATCCAATCATTAGACTCGGACTAGTGACCATCTTGGCTAGAGGTCGACCGATTTATGATTTTTCAACGCCGATACCGATTAATCGACCAATTTGTTTTTTACGTTTTATTTTATTATTATATATTTGTAATAATGACAATTACAACAATAATGATTGAACCCACTTATTTTAACTTAATATAATACATTAATCAAATCAATTTAGTCTCAAATAAATAAGGAAACATGTTCAATTTGGTTTAAATAATGCAAAAACAAAGTGTTGGAGAAGAAAGTAAAAGTGCAATATGTGCCATGTAAGAAAGCTAACGTTTCAGTTCCTTGCTCAGAACATGAGAACATATGAAAGCTGGTGGTTCCTTTTAACATGAGTCTTCAGTATTCCCAGTTAAGAAGTTTTAGGTTGTAGTTATTATAGGACCATTTCTCTCTATACCATTTGTATTTCATAGATCTTTGACTATTGTTTGTTCTCATAGGCACTATAGTATTGCCAGCCCAATCTCGGGAGTTGATAGGCTTGAAGTTAAACAGTGCTGTGCTTCAAGCATTGCAAAAAACTGCTGGCAAACAGAGGAAAGTGCTGGTTGAATGAATGTTTACGAGCCTGCTGCTGCCTACCACCGCTCAGTCAGACTGCTCTATCAAATATCAAATCAGACTTAATTATAATATAATAAACACACAGAAATACGAGCCTTAGGTCATTATTATGATCAAATCCGGAAACGATCATTTTGAAAACACGTTTATTCTTTCAGTGAAATACGGAACCGTTCTGTATTTTATCTAACGGGTGGCATCCATCAGTCTAAATATTGCTGTTACATTGTACAACCTTCAATGTTATGTCATAATTATGTAAAATTCTGGCAAATTAATTACGGTCTTTGTTAGGAAGAAATGGTCTTCACACAGTTCGGCAACAAGCCAGGCGGCCCAAACTGCTGCATATACCCTGACTCTGTTGCACAGAACTCAAGAGAAGTGACACAATTTCAGACACCGCATCGATTATATGCAACGCAGGACAAGCTAGTTAAACTAGTAATATCCTCAACCATGTGTAGTAACTAGTGATTATGTTAGAATTGATTGATTGTTTTTTATAAGATCAGTTTAACGCTAGCTAGCAATTAACCATGGCTCCTTGCTGCCTGCACTCGCGTAACAGGTGGTCAGCTTGTCACGCGGTCTCCTCATGGATTGCAATATAATAGGCCATAATCGGACACCAAAAAATGCAGATTACCGATTTGTTATGAAAACTTGAAATCGCCCTAATTAATCGGTCAACCTCTAATCTTGTAATGTTGAAATGTGTGTTGACATTAAAAAGATACAACCAAGCTGGATTTTGTTGTATATTTGTTGTGAAATGTACCCAGGATAACATCCGGCTACTCAGGTTGGATGATTAGATCTCTCAACCTCTCTCACTACTATAACGAGTTGTAGTAACACCCAGAACATTCAGATAGACCACTACTGTTTTGCTTCTTGGAAGAGCAGAGAAATGTGACACCAGGGTTTATTTCTGGGTTCCAGATGGTTGGTTGTGACTGAGTAGCCATTCTGTTTTCTCTCTCAATTTCAGCTCGGTGCAGAACAGTGAGCGCGGGAAGAAGATGGGGGCAGCTGTGATCACCACCAGTCGGAGTGTTGTGCAGACTGGGAAGGCAGTAGGTGAGACCGAGTCAGCCTCTCTAGCCAACCCTACCCCAGTGAGACAGACAATCCAACTCTCTAGCCAACCCTTCCCCAGTGAGACGAACAAACAAACAGACAGAGACAGACACTCTCTAGCCAACCCTTCCCCGGTGAGACAGACAGACAAACAGACAGACAGACACTCTTTAGCCAACCCTTCCCCAGTGAGACAGACAGATATACTAACAGGAAAACCAGAATCCTGCAAACAAAATGTCTGGAAAACCTGTGATTTTCAGGAAAGTTACTGTAATTTTGCAACCCTAACAGTTCAGTGCATTCAGGAAAGTATTCAGATCCGTTGACTTTTCCACATTTTATTACGTTTCAGCCTCAAAATTTTTGCAAATATGAAATATTCAATTTACATAAGTATTCAGACCCTTTTCAGAACTTTGTTGAAGCACCTTTGGCATCGATTACAGCCTGCAGTCTTCTTGGGTATGACGCTACTAAGCTTGGCACACCTGTATTTGAGGAGTTTCTCCCATTCTTCTCTGCAGATCCTCTTAAACTCTGTCAGATTGGATGGGGAGCGTCACTGCACAGCTATCTTCAGGTCTCTCCAGAGATGTTCAATCGGGTTCAAGTCCAGGCTCTGGCTGGGCCACTCAAGAACATTCAGAGAGACTTGTCCCGAAGCCACTCCTCCCTTGTCTTGGCTGTGTGCTTAGGGTCGTTGTCCTGTTGGAAGGTGAACCTTCGCCCCAGTCTGAGGTCCTGAGCGCTCTGGAGCAGGTTTTCATCAAGGATCTCTCTGTACTTTGCTCCGTTCATCTTTCCCTCGATCCTGACTAGTCTCCCAGTCCCTGCTGCTGAAAAACATCCCCACACCATGATGCTGCCACCACCATGTCTCACCGTAGGGATGGTGCCAGGTTTCCTCCAGACGTGACGCTTGGCATTCAGGCCAAAGAGTTCAATCTTGGTTTCATCAGACCAGAGAATCTTGTTTCTCATGGTCTGAGAGTCCTTTAGGTGCCCATTGGCAAACTCCAAGTGGGCTATCACTCTACCATAAAGGCCTGATTGGTGGAGTGCTGCAGAGATGGTTGTCCTTCAGGAAGTTTCTCCCATCTCCAGAGAGGAACTCTGGAGCTCTGTCAGAATGACCATTGGGTTCTTGACCATTGGAAGAACCATTCTTGACCAATGACCATTGGATTGCTCAGTTTTCCGGTCAGCCAGCTATAAGAAGAGTCTTGGTGGTTCCAAACTTCTTCCATTTAAGAATGATGGAGCCCACTGTGTTCTTGGGGACCTTCAATGCTGCAGAAATGTTTTGGTACCCTTCCCCAGATCTGTGCCTTGACACAATCCTGTCTCTGAGCTCTACGGACAATTCCTTCGTCCTTATGGCTTGTTTTTGCTCTGACATGCACCGTCAACTGTGGGACCTTATATAGACAGGTGTGTGTGCCTTTCCAAATCATGTCCAATCAATTGAATTTACCACAGGAGGACTTCAATCAAGTTGTAGAAACATCTCCAGGATGATCAATGGAAACAAGATGCACCTGAACTCAATTTCGAGTCTCATAGCAAAGTGTCTGAATTCTTATATTTTATAAATTTGCACACAAAAAAAAGATGCATTAATTATTGCTTTGTCATTATGGAGTATTGTGTGTAGATTGAGGAAAAAATATATATTTAATGCATTTTGGAGTTTAGAATAAGGCTGTAATGTAACAAAATGTGCCAAAGGTCTAGGGGTCTGAATACTTCCCAAATACATTGTATATCTAATCTCTCCTGTCTCCATCCTCCAGGTCAGTCGGTGGGTGGAGCTCTGAGCAGCGCTAAGTCAGCCATGTCCTCCTGGTTCTCTACGTTGGCACCGCCAGCTATCGTACCCACTCCAGCAGCCTCACCAGAGCCTCCGTTACCTACAGAGATCAAGCCTTGACCACCTGCCTGTCCCCCTCACCCAGTCTCTTCTCACAGCAGCTGTCTAGCAGGAGAGACTAGGGTTAACCTACCCCCCCTCAACAGTTCTCCCCTGACTCTCTCAATTAATCTTTCCTTGATTTCTTGCACTCTTTCTCCTCATTCTCAAACCCCATTGGAGAAAAAAGTCAAGAGGGAGGAGGGATCTTGGACTGTGACCTCCAATACAGTTGAGGCAAGGAGATACTTCTCCTCTCAGATCACAACATATTTTTTATTTAACCTTTATTTAACTAGGCAAGTCAGTTAAGAATAAATTATTATATACTACCGGAGAACAGTGGGTTAACTGCCTGTTCAGGGGCAGAACGACAGATTTGTACCTTGTCAGCTCGGGGATTCGATCTTGCAACCTTTCCGTTACAAGTCCAACGCTCTAACCACTAGGCTACCTGCCGTCCCTACACTCTAACCACTAGGCTACCTGCCGCCCCTACACTCTAACCACTAGGCTACCTGCCGCCCCTACACTCTAACCACTAGGCTACCTGCCGCCCCTACACTCTAACCACTAGGCTACCTGCCGCCCCTACACTCTAACCACTAGGCTACCTGCCGCCCTACACTCTAACCACTAGGCTACCTGCCGCCCTACACTCTAACCACTAGGCTACCTGCCGCCCCTACACTCTAACCACTAGGCTACCTGCCGCCCCACACTCTAACCACTAGGCTACCTGCCGCCTCTACACTCTAACCACTAGGCTACCTGCCGCCTCTACACTCTAACCACTAGGCTACCTGCCGCCTCTACACTCTAACCACTAGGCTACCTGCCGCCTCTACACTCTAACCACTAGGCTACCTGCCGCCTCTACACTCTAACCACTAGGCTACCTGCCGCCTCTACACTCTAACCACTAGGCTACCTGCCGCCTCTACACTCTAACCACTAGGCTACCTGCCGCCTCTACACTCTAACCACTAGGCTACCTGCCGCCTCTACACTCTAACCACTAGGCTACCTGCCGCCTCTACACTCTAACCACTAGGCTACCTGCCGCCTCTACACTCTAACCACTAGGCTACCTGCCGCCTCTACACTCTAACCACTAGGCTACCTGCCGCCTCTACACTCTAACCACTAGGCTACCTGCCGCCTCTACACTCTAACCACTAGGCTACCTGCCACCTCTACACTCTAACCACTAGGCTACCTGCCGCCTCTACACTCTAACCACCTGCCACCCCTGGATGGCAAAACAGATGGATCCTATTTGTGTCCCAAATGGCACCCTATTCCCTTCTATAGTGCACTACAATTTTTCAAAAGGGAAAAAAGTACTTTAAAATAAGATATTTTTTTATAAAGGGAATAGATTGCCATTTAGGATGCATCCCAGGTGTCCAGGACACTCCTTTCATCCTCTATACAACTGCTCCAGTATGGAGGGCAGACAGACAGACAGACAGACAGACAGACAGACAGACAGACAGACAGACAGACAGACAGACAGACAGACAGACAGACAGACATTTCCATGCTCAGAGTCTCAGCCACTTTAGATTTGAGTGTTTTCTGTGTTTTTATCCCAGTGTTTTTCTCTAGCTGTATATCAACAAGGTGTATACTGTCTATACTGACTGTCTTTAATGACAGTGTGAGTCGCTGTCTACATCAGAATGGTACCACTCCTACTTGGTTGGGTTGGTCGGTGGGATAGTTGGGGTGGTTGGTGGGGTTGGGTTGGTCGGTGGGGTGGTTGGGTTGGTCGGGGGATGGTTGGGGTGGTCGGTGGGATGGTTGGGGTGGTCGGTGGGATGGTTGGGGTGGTCGGTTGGGTTGGGGTGGTCGGTGGGGGGGTTGGGGTGGTCGGTGGGGGTTGGGGTGGTCGGTGGGGGTTGGGGTGGTCGGTGGGGGTTGGGGTGGTCGGTGGGGGTTGGGGTGGTGGTGGGGTTGGGTTGGGTTGGTCGGTGGGATGGTTGGGGTGGTTGTGTTGGGGTGGTTGTGTTGGGTGGGTTAGTGGGCGGGTTAGTTTGGGTTGGTGCCATTCTGTTCGTCACTCCTTCAGGAAGAGAAAACTGGTTTGGACTCGTTATATCCATCTATGATAGAATACTATCTTATGATGACATGTTATAGTGAACTCTGTAGAGAGATGATGGCTGGAGGAATGTGGGATATAAACAAATATACTGTATTTAGCCTTTTTTTATATTGATGTAGTTCTGTCCTTGAGCTGTTCTTGTCTATTCATGTTCTGTATTGTGTGTTGTGTGGAACCCCAGGAAGAGTGTCTGCTGCTATAGCAACAGCTAATGGGGGATTCTAATAAAATACCAGAAAACGAGTTTGTTGGACTCCCACATAATCATTATGGTTTCCCTCGTCGTCATGACAATACTGGAACCAATCACTACTAATCTATGGACCACACCAAACTACGGTGTTGTCTGACATGGCACCCTATTCCCTATAAAGTGCACTACTTTTGACTAGTGGCTTTGGTCAAAAGTAGTGCACTACGTAGGGAATTGTATGTGTCTGTACAAAGTAAAAGGGGATTTTTATACTGAACAAAAAAATACAAGTTCAACGATTTTACCGAGTTACATTTCATATGTGGAAATCAGTCCATTTTAAATAAATTCACGACTGAGAATACCTTTAAAAGAAAATGGGCCGCGGGATATCGTTACGGTATTTCACGGGCCGCGGGATATCGTTACGGTATTTCGCGGGCCGCGGGATATCGTTACGGTATTTCGCGGGCCGCGGATATCGTTACGGTATTTCGCGGGCGGGCTCGCGGTATTTCGCGGGCCGCGGGATATCGTTACGGTATTTCGCGGGCCTCGGGATATCGTTACGGTAATTCACGGGCCTCGGGATATCGTTACGGTATTTCGCGGGCCGCGGGATATCGTTACGGTATTTCGCGGGCCGCGGGATATCGTTACGGTATTTCGCGGGCCGCGGGATATCGTTACGGTATTTCGCGGGCCGCGGGATATCGTTACGGTATTTCGCGGGCCGCGGGATATCGTTACGGTATTTCACGGGCCGCGGGATATATTTCTATGCATTCAAATTGCCATCAATAACATAAAATGTTGTACGTAGTTTAAGCCTGCCCAAACCATTACCCCACCACCACCATGAAGCACTCTGTTCACAACGTTTACATTAGCAAACCGCTCGAACACACGACGCCATGCACGTGGTCTGCGGTTGTGAGGCCAGTTGGACCAAATTCTTTACAATGACGTTGGAAGCAGCTTATGTAGAGAAATGAACATTCAATTATCTGGCAACAACTCTGGTGGACATTCCTGCAGTCAGCATGCCAATTGTACGCTCCCTCAAAACTTGAGACATCTGTGGCGTTGTGGTGTGATACACAACTGCACATTTTAGAGTGGCATTTTATTGCCCCCAGCACAAGGTGCACCTGTGTAATGATCATGTTGTTTAGTCAGCTTCTTGATATGCCACACCTGTCAGGTGGATGGATTATCTTGGCGAAGGAGAAATGCTCACTGACAGGGATGTAAACACATTTGTGCACAACATTTGAGATAAATTAGCTTTTTGTACGTATGGAACATTTCTGGGATGTTTTATTTCAGCTCATGAAAGACGGGACAAACACTGTACATGTTGCGTTTATATTTCTGTGCAGTATATATCAATGCGCACATCCTTAGTAGCCTCTACTTGTCACTTTAAGATGATTACGGCAGTCTGAATGATGGCTGTCTGAATGATGGCTGTCTGAATGATGGCTGTCTGAATGATGGCTGTCTGAATGATGGCTGTCTTTCTGTCGGCAGTCTGAATGATGGCTGTCTGAATGATGGCTGTCTGAATGATGGCTGTCTTTCTGTCGGCTGTCTGAATGATGGCTGTCTGAATGATGGCTGTCTGAATGACGGCTGTCTGAATGATGGCTGTCTGAATGATGGCTGTCTTTATGTCGGCTGTCTGAATGATGGCTGTCTGAATGATGGCTGTCTTTCTGTCGGCAGTCTGAATGATGGCTGTCTTTCTGTCGGCAGTCTGAATGATGGCTGTCTTTCTGTCGGCAGTCTGAATGATGGCTGTCTTTCTGTCGGCAGTCTGAATGATGGCTGTCTTTATGTCGGCAGTCTGAATGATGGCTGTCTTCATGTCGGCAGTCTGAATGATGGCTGTCTTTATGTCGGCTGTCTGAATGATGGCTGTCTTTCTGTCGGCAGTCTGAATGATGGCTGTCTTTATGTCGGCAGTCTGAATGATGGCTGTCTTTGTCGGCAGTCTGAATGATGGCTGTCTTTCTGTCGGCTGTCTGAATGATGGCTGTCTTTATGTCGGCAGTCTGAATGATGGCTGTCTTTCTGTCGGCTGTCTGAATGATGGCTGTCTTTCTGTCGGCTGTCTGAATGATGGCTGTCTTTCTGTCGGCTGTCTGAATGATGGCTGTCTTTCTGTCGGCTGTCTGAATAATGGCTGTCTTTCTGTCGGCTGTCTGAATGATGGCTGTCTTTCTGTCGGCAGTCTGAATGATGGCTGTCTTTCTGTCGGCAGTCTGAATGATGGCTGTCTTTCTGTCGGCTGTCTTAATGATGGCTGTCTTTCTGTCGGCTGTCTTAATGATGGCTGTCTTTCTGTCGGCAGTCTGAATGATGGCTGTCTTTCTGTCGGCTGTCTGAATGATGGCTGTCTTTCTGTCGGCTGTCTGAACGTTGGCTGTCTGAATGATGGCTGTCTTTCTGTCGGCTGTCTGAATGATGGCTGTCTGAATGTTGGCTGTCTTTCTGTCGGCTGTCTGAACGTTGGCTGTCTGAATGATGGCTGTCTTTCTGTCGGCAGTCTGAATGATGGCTGTCTTTCTGTCGGCAGTCTGAATGATGGCTGTCTTTCTGTCGGCAGTCTGAATGATGGCTGTCTTTGTCAGATGTCTAAACTTTGGATGTCCATTCCTCAAGTTCCCGTCATGACTTTAAAACTCAAATCTTTTAAACTCAAACTGTGTTTAGACTGTATGCTCCATTTGTTATATTCTATTATTAATTCTAAGTACTTTGGGTTTCTTTAAAAAAATGTTTTTATTTTTGTTATATTTACAATGTGTTTAAAATATTGAAATTCACAAAATATTTTCCTGAAAGATGCTTTGGAAGTATTTTGTTGAGGAAAACAGTTGTAATTGATGCTATGCTGTATTGCTGCATTAAATAAGAGAAACTGAAAGTCTCCTCTTTACCTAAAAAGGCAAACAAATAAAATATGAAAATTATAGTTTTTATCTAAAAGCTTCTGTACCTAAAAAAAATAAAGAAAAAAAATAGTTTTACTCCCATAAACTGTTAGAGACTGAAGAGGAAGCGAGACACCCCACTTATTTTTTCCCTGTATTTTTATGGTTCAATGAACGAAGTAGACCAGACCCACTGCTTATGGTGTCTACGAGAGGGAGGGAGAAAGAGAGCAGAGCAACAGGCCCAACCCCCACTACTAAAACTCCCTACAAAGGCCTGAACCTAGGAAGAAACCTAGAGAGGAACCAGGCTCTGAGGGGTGGCCAGTCCTCTTCTGGCTGTGCCGGGTGGAGATTATAACAGAACATGGCCAAGATGTTCAAATGTTCATAGATGGCCAGCAGGGTCAAATAATAATAATCACAGTGGTTGTAGAGGGTGCAACAGGCACCAACATGGACAGGAAGATCACATCAGTGACTCAACCCACTCAATTGATGCACCCCTCCTAGGGATGGCATGGAAGAGGACCAGTAGCCAGCGACTCAGCCCCTGTAATAGGGTTTGAGCCAGACGACACTCAATCATAGGACCTACTGAAGAGATGAGTCTTCAATAAAGACTTAAAGGTCGAGACCGAGTCTGCGTCTCTCACATGAATAGGCAGACCATAAAAATGGAGCTCTATAGGAGAAAGCCCTGCCTCCAGCTGTTTGCTTAGAAATTCTAGGGACAGTAAGGAGACCTGTGTCTTGTGACCGTAGCGTACGTGTAGGTATGTACGGCAGGACCAAATCGGAAAGATAGGTAGGTAATGCTTTGTAGGTTAGCAAACCTTGGAATCAGCCCTTGCCTTAACAGGAAGCCAGTGTAGGGAGGCTAGCACTGGAGTAATGTGCAGTCTCAGTGATATGATGGGGTCTAAAACCAGACTGAAGCATTTCATATACATTGTCTTCAGGAAGGCAGTGAGTTGCTGAGCAACAGCTTTTTCTAAACATTTTGAGAGGAATGGGAGATTCGATATAGGCCGATTTTAGTTTTTAAAATATTTTCTGGGTCAAGGTTTGGCTTTTTCAAGAGAGGATTTATTACTGCCACTTTTAGTGAGTTTGGTACACATCCGGTGGGATAGGGAGTTGTTTATTATGTTCAACATAGGAGTGCCAAGCACAGGGTCCAGTATGCAGCTTTAAGGTTTATAGGCCATGACTATTTTCATCAATATGTCAAGAGATATAGTATTAAAAAACTTCAGTGTCTCCCTTGATCCACCGACACACCAGGTGTGAAACAGGGAAGAGACTCAGGGGATGTGCTAATTTTGTATAGAGCAGACTCACTATGAAATTAGTCAAAACAGGAAAATGTTACATCTGTATAGAAATGAATAAGTAATTTATCTTAACATTGTCCCCCCAGTGGAATCCCCATACTTTGATGACAGCTTCTCCATGTGAGAGGGGGAAATCAATCATGTTCAGCACAGGGACATGTACTAGTCTGTGACGACTTAAATGCCAGAACCGGACAAGAACCTGACACGTGTAACAGTTGTTAAAGTACTATGTGAATTTCACCAGGTTCATATATCAATATGTTGTGTTGTTTGGTTATGCATGCCTGCATCCTGGGAGAAGAGGAGTAGGTACTTACGTTTTGCCCTGCGTGCTCGTGCTCAAATCATTTCGATGCACTGAGAAGAGAAAGAGGCGACGATTCTCAGAACATAATGTGGCTCTACAAATGTTTTATTTCCTTGTGGATGCAGATGGAGGATGCAGAGAGTCAGTTCTGCTTGATTAAAACTACTTGATCTCCAAAGTCCACGTTTATAGTCTCTATCAACCACACACAATGCAGAGTTACAGTGGTACTGGCTACATCAGCACATGGGGACAAACACCTACCTGGAGGTGACAGCATTCCCTTCCAGCCCCCCACAACTACAACAACATGACCAACAAAAAAACAGGTCACAACTCCTGCAGCCTTGTCAGACGCTGGGTATATGCAAAGTCAATGGCAGGCTTCGAGGAGACCTCTATGCTAGGTACACCTATCGCTCATCTCTTGGCAGAAGTACTGTAGACTATTTTATCCCTGACCTCAACCCAGAGTCTCTTAGGGGTGTCAGTGGACTGACTGAATGCTCAGATCACAGCAAAACCACAGTCTACTTGAACAGTAATACTCAATCATGAGGCATCAAAGCCAAAGGAGCTGAATAATACACTTGTCAAAAAAAAGAAACCTTTTTCTTTCAAAGAAAATTAGTAAAAATTCAAATAACTTCACAGATCTTCATTGTAAAGGGTTTCAACACTTTCCCATGCTTGTTCACTGAACCATAAACGAACATGCACCTGTGGAACAGTCGTTAAGACACTAACATCTTACAGACGGTAGGCAATTAAGGTTTCAGTTATGGTCCTCACCAGACATCACCAACAACAACGTCACCTATGGGCACAAACACATCGTCGCTGCACCAGACAGGACTGGCAAAAAGTGCTCTTCACTGACGAGTCGTAGTTTTGTCTCACCAGTGATGATGGTCAGATTTGCGTTTATCGTCAAAGGAATGAGCGTTACTCAGAGGCCTGTACTCTGGAGCGGGATCGATAAGGAGGTGGAGGGAATTGCAGGCAATCTCAACGCTGTGCGTTACAGGGAAGACATCCTCCTCCGTCATGTGGTACCTTTCCAGCGGTCCTCTTACTGAGGGCTCATCCTGACATGACCCTCCAGCATGACAATGCCACCAGCCATACTGCTTGTTCTGTGTGCGATTTCTTGCAAGACAGGAATGTTAGTGTTCTGCCATGGCCAGCGAAGAGCCCAGATCTCAATCCCATTGAGCACATCTGGGACCTGTTGGATCGGAGGGTGAGGGCCATTCCCCTGAGAAATGTCTGGGACCTGTTGGATCGGAGGGTGAGGGCTATGGTCATTCCTCCCAGAAATGTCTGGGACCTGTTGGATCGGAGGGTGAGGGCTATGGTCATTCCTCCCAGAAATGTCTGGGACGTGTTGGATCGGAGGGTGAGGGCTATGGTCATTACTCCCAGAAATGTCTGGGGCCTGTTGGATCGGAGGGTGAGAGCTGAGGGCTATGGTCATTACTCCCAGAAATGTCTGGGGCCTGTTGGATCGGAGGGTGAGAGCTATGGTCATTCCTCCCAGAAATGTCTGGGACCTGTTGGATCGGAGGGTGAGGGCCAGGGCCATTCCCTGAGAAATGTCTGGGACCTGTTGGATCGGAGGGTGAGGGCTATGGTCATTCCTCCCAGAAATGTCTGGGGCCTGTTGGATCGGAGGGTGAGGGCTATGGTCATTCCTCCCAGAAATGTCTGGGACCTGTTGGATCGGAGGGTGAGGGCTATGGACATTCCTCCCAGAAATGTCTGGGACCTGTTGGATCGGAGGGTGAGGGCTATGGCCATTCCTCCCAGAAATGTCTGGGACCTGTTGGATCGGAGGGTGAGGGCTATGGCCATTCCTCCCAGAAATGTCTGGGACCTGTTGGATCGGAGGGTGAGGGCTATGGTCATTCCTCCCAGAAATGTCTGGGAACGGGAAAATAATGTAAGAAGAGCAGAATTAGGCCGATACCCGCTAATGTTCAAAATCCAGAAAAGAGCCGTTAAATTCTACAACCACCTAAAAATGTGATTCCCAAACCGTCGGAGGGTGAGGGCCATTCCCCTGAGAAATGTCTGGGACCTGTTGGATCGGAGGGTGAGGGCTATGGTCATTCCTCCCAGAAATGTCTGGGATCTGTTGGATCGGAGGGGGCTATGGCCATTCCTCCCAGAAATGTCTGGGGCCTGTTGGATCGGAGGGTGAGGGCCAGGGCCATTCCCCTGAGAAATGTCTGGGATCTGTTGGATCGGAGGGTGAGGGCTATGGTCATTACTCCCAGAAATGTCTGGGGCCTGTTGGATCGGAGGGTGAGAGCTATGGTCATTCCTCCCAGAAATGTCTGGGACCTGTTGGATCGGAGGGTGAGGGCCAGGGCCATTCCCCTGAGAAATGTCTGGGACCTGTTGGATCGGAGGGTGAGGGCTATGGTCATTCCTCCCAGAAATGTCTGGGGCCTGTTGGATCGGAGGGTGAGGGCTATGGTCATTCCTCCCAGAAATGTCTGGGACCTGTTGGATCGGAGGGTGAGGGCTATGGCCATTCCTCCCAGAAATGTCTGGGACCTGTTGGATCGGAGGGTGAGGGCTATGGCCATTCCTCCCAGAAATGTCTGGGACCTGTTGGATCGGAGGGTGAGGGCTATGGCCATTCCTCCCAGAAATGTCTGGGACCTGTTGGATCGGAGGGTGAGGGCTATGGTCATTCCTCCCAGAAATGTCTGGGAACGGGAAAATAATGTAAGAAGAGCAGAATTAGGCCGATACCCGCTAATGTTCAAAATCCAGAAAAGAGCCGTTAAATTCTACAACCACCTAAAAATGTGATTCCCAAACCGTCCATAACAAAGCCATTACCTACAGAGAGATGAACCTGGAGAAGAGTCCCCTAAGCAAGCTGGTCCTGGGGCTCTGTTCACAAACATAAGCAGACCACACAAAGTCCCAGGACAGAAACACAATTAGACCCAACCAAATCATGAGTAAACAAAAAGATTACTTTACACATTGGAAATAATTAACAAAAAAACTGATCAAACTAGAATGCTACTTGGCCCTAAACAGAGAGTACACCGTGGCAGAATACCTGTCCACTGTGACTGACACAAACTTAAGGAAAGCTTTGACTATGTACAGACTCAGTGAGCATAGCCTTGCTATTGAGAAAGGCCGCCGTAGACAAACATGGTTCTCAAGAGAAGACAGGCTATGTGCACACTGCCCACAAAATGAGGTGGAAACTGAGCTGCACTTCCTAACCTCCTGTCAAATGTATGACCATAGAGACACATATTTCCCTCAGATTACACAGATCCACAAAGAATTTGAAAACAAACCCAATATTGATAGACTCCCATATCTACTGGGTGAAATACTGCAGCGTGCCGTCACAGCAGTACGTGTTGTGACCTGTTGCCACAAGAAAAGGGGGTGGGGGGTGTATTCATGTTCTGGTCTATTCATATGTGGGTTAGCTAAACAAAGGACCAGGGTAGAGGATGGGTGGTGGGGGCTAGGACACGTGGTAGCAGGCACATGGTCCATACAAAAACAGGCAGCAGCCACGTGCCTGTTTCAACAACAATACAGCCAACCCTATCACACAGTACACACACACACACAGACTGATGAACCCAGAGACCTTGCGGATTGGGGGGGGATAGAGTAGAGAGGCAGAGACTGAAGCGAGACATCCCACTCCCTAATTTGTTCTGGTTCATATACAGTCAATGAACTAAGCAGACCAAACCCAGCTAGCTAATGCATTGGTGGCTATGGGAGACCCACCCCATTAAGCAGACCGGAACTGACCATTTCTTTCAATGGTAAACGACCTGAGTGGGACATCTTATTTTATCAACCATCTTTGGTAGAGGAATGTTTGTTTGGCTTGGAGTCCCACATGGCTACCTACTGCCTACATGGCTAACTACTCTATGCATGGGTACCTACTGCCTACATGGCTAACTACTCTCTACATGGCTACATACTGCCTACATGGCTACCTACTGCCTACATGACCACCTACATGGCTACCTACTGCTTACTTGGCTACCTACATGGCCTCCTACTGCTTACATGGCTACCTACATGCCTACCTACTGATTACATGGCTACATACTCTCAACATGGCTACCTACTACCTACATGGCTACCTACTGCCATCATGGCTACCTACTGCCTACATGGCTACCTACATAGCTACCTATTGCCTACATGGCTACCTACTGCCTACATGGCTACCTACTGCCTACATGGCTACCTACTGCCTACATGGCTACCTACTGCCTACATGGCTACTTACTCTCGACCTTCTCCACTGCTGTCCCGTCGATGTAGATAGGAGGTTGCACTCTCTGCTGTTTCCTGAAGTCCACAATCATCTCCTTTGTTTTGTTGACATTGAGTGAGAGGTTTTTTTTCCAGGCACCACACTCCCAGGGTCCTCACCCCTTCCCTGTAGGCTGTCTCATCATTGTTGGTAATCAGGCCTACTACTTGTGTCGTCTGCAAACTTAATGATTGAGTTGGAGGCGTGTTGCCACACAGTCATGGGTGAACAGGGAGTACAGGAGGGGGCTGATCACACACCCTTGTGGGGCCCCAGTGTTGAGGATCAGTGAAGTGGAGGTGTTGTTTCCTACCTTCACCACCTGGGTGGTCCAGGTGGGTAGTCCACCACCTGGGTGGTCCAGGACCCAGTTACAAAAGGGCTGGGTTCAGACCCAGGGCCCAGAGCTTAATGAGGAGCTTGGAGGGTACAGTACTATGGTGTTGAACGCTGAGCTGTAGTCAATGAACCGCATTCTTACAGGGATGTTAACAAATGTGTGCAGACAATTAGAGAGAAATAAGCTTTTTGAGCATATTGAAAGATTCTGGGATCTTTTATTTCAGCTCAACAAACATGTTGCGTTTTTATATTTTGTTCAGTATAGAAATAACGCCGTTCTCCACTGTGATAAGAGCTAAGTAAGAAATAGGTAAATTCGTAAGTTGCTTTGGAATTGGAAAATTACAATTGTTTAAGATCTATTTGACCTTATGATCGCCGGAGACATGTGAAACCAGTCATATGGCAGAGAACTGAATCATATCAACATATCAACCTTTCACACGTGAAGTTTAACAAATGCTTTTTTTGGGGTTAGTTTCTTTACATTTTGCATCATTCCACTTGTTAGTTTACCTTTCTTTCCTCTGTCCTGTGGTTGTTCCTGAGGATTCTAGCAATAGTGCAACATTGTGCTAATTAGCCAATAGTGCACCATTGTGCTAATTAGCCACATGTAGCCAATAGTGCATCATTGTGCTAATTAGCCACATGTAGCCAATAGTGCATCATTGTGCTAATTAGCCACATGTAGCCAATAGTGCATCATTGCGCTAATTAGCCACACGTAGCCAATAGTGCATCATTGCGCTAATTAGCCACATGTAGAGTAGCCTATGTAGCCTATTTGAATCATGGGGTGGCAGGGTAGCCTAGTGGTTAGAGCGTTGGACTGGTAACCGGAAGGTTGCAAGTTCAAATCCCTGAGCTGACAAGGTACAAATCTGTTGTTCTGCCCCTGAACATGCAGTTCACCCACTGTTCCTAGGCCGTCATTGAAAATAAGAATTTGTTCTTCACGGACTTGCCTGGTTAAATAAAGGTATTACAAAATTATGGAACGCAGATGGACCTTGTCAAAGTTCCATGATTATCAGGGTAGATTTTGAGAACCCCATTTCCACACGTCTCTCCTCTTCCAATATAGTTGAACAATCAAATATTTTTATTTATTTATCTTTAGGCAAGTCAGTTAAGAACAAATTCTTAATGACAGCCTAGTTCAGGGGCAGAACAACAGCTCGGGGATTCGAACTTGCAACCTTTCAGGTTACTGGTCCAACGCTCTAACCACTAGGCTACCCTGCCGCCCCAATATGGCAACTTAAAGGATGAACAAACCCACTGTTTTAGATTCACCAACATACAGTATTTTGTGCGTGAAAGCTCTGTTAGCATTTGTTTTATTATTAAATACATTCTTAACCCTAAATGATATACAATAGAGTATTTTTAAATCTACAAATTGTTGCTGAAAAGGAGAATATGTCTTCACATGGCTCTCTCCATATTATTCTAGTGAGTCTCATGAAAATTCTAATTAAAAAAGGTACCAAATTTAAAGTGATGGCTTTAGATATATGAACTGAAAACTCTGTTAGCCAGCAAGTGGGAGGGGTTTTACAGTCACAAAGTGTTCTTCTTCTCTGGTAAATAATTGGAGGGCTTAGATTGTGTCAACACCCTGGCAGAGAGAGAGAGGTTGAAGAACTTCTGATGGGTTTTCAGCAGTGGAATTACATATTTACATTACATATTACATTTTCAGCAAGGAAACTACGCCTGCAGAGTTTGTCAAAAGTATGTGGACACCTGCTCGTACAACATCTCATTCCAAAATCATGGGCATTAATATGGAGTTGGTCCCCCCCTTTGCTGCTATAACAGCCTCCACTCTCCTGGGAAGGCTTCCCACTAGATGTTGGAACATTGCTCCTATAACAGCCTCCACTCTTCTGGGAAGGCTTTCCACTAGATGTTGGAACATTTCTGTGGGGACTTGCTTCCATTCAGCCACGAGAGCATTAGTGAGGTTGGGCACTGATACTGGGAGATTAGGCCTGGCTCGCAGTCGGCGTTCCAATCCATGTTCGATGGGGTTGAGGTCAGGGCTCTGTGCAGGCCAGTCAAGTTCTTCCACACTGATCTCGACAAACCATTTCTGTATGGACCTCGCTTTGTGCACGGGGGCATTGTCATGCTGAAACAGGAAAGGGCCTTCCCCAAACTGTTGACACAAAGTTGGAAGCACAGAATCGTCTAGAATGTCATTGTATGCTGTAGCGTTAAGATTTCCCTTCACTGGAACTAAACCTTAATTTAACTAAGCAAGTCAATTAAGATCAAATTCGTATTTACAATGATGGCCTACCCCGGACGATGCTGAGCCAATTGTGCGCCACCCAATGGGACACCCAATCACGGCCGGATGTGATGCAGCCTGGATTCGAACCAGGTACTGCAGTGATGCCTCTTGCACTGAGATGCAGTGTCTTAGACTTCTGCGCCGCTAAGGGGCCCTCTTCTTCCACCAAACTTTAGTTGGCACTGTGCAATGGATTTAGTTATTTAAATTTTGGGATAGCCAGGGCCACAATTCAACACACATAAGTTACAAACAAATAATTTGTGTTTAGTGAGTCCGCCAGAGCAGAGGCAGTAGGGATGTGCTACACGCTTCAGCATTTCCATTCTGAGTGGCCTACCACTTCGCGGCTCAGCCGTTGTTGCTCCCAGACGTTTCCACTTCACAATAATAGCACTTACAGTTGACCGGGGGGCAGCTCTAGCAGGGCAGAAACTGGACAAACTGACATGTTGGAAAGGTGGCATCCTATGACGGTGCCACATTGAAAGTCACTGATCTCTTCAGTAAGGCCATTCTACTGCCAATTTTTGTCTATAGAGATTGCATGGCGGTGTGCTCGATTGCATAAACCTGTCCGTCACGTGTGTGGCTGAATTAGCCGAATCCACTAATTTGAAGGATTATCCACTTTAAAAAAAAGATATATATAGTTTGTCTGAATACCAACTATTGAGAAATGTGAAGGAAAGGGCACTACTACCCTTAGGTCTCTGGACAAAAGTAGTGCACTTTGTAGGCAACAGGATTCTAGTTGGGATGCGAAGGCAACAGGGTTCTAGTTGGGATGCGAAGGCAACAGGGTTCTAGTTGGGATGCGAAGGCACCAGGGTTCTATTTGGGGTGCGAAGGCACCAGGGTTCTATTTGGGGTGCGAAGGCACCAGGGTTCTATTTGGGGTGCGAAGGCAACGGGATTCTAGTTGGGATGCGAAGGCAACAGGATTCTAGTTGGGATGCGAAGGCAACAGGATTCTAGTTGGGATGCGAAGGCAACGGGATTCTAGTTGGGATGCGAAGGCAACAGGGTTCTAGTTGGGATGCGAAGGCAACAGGGTTCTAGTTGGGATGCACATACTGAAGGCAAACTTCACCCTATTCCCTACATCAGGGCTCTCCAACCCTGTTCCTGGAGAACTACCCTCCTGTAGGTTATTTTCAACCCCAGCTGTAACTAACCTGATTCAGTTTATCAACCAGCTAATTATTAGAATTAGAGGTCGACCGATTATGATTTTTCAACTCCGATACCGATTATTGAAGGACCAAAAAAGCCGGTACCGATTAATCGGCCGATTTGTATTCTTTTATTTACTGAATGAACACTTATTTTAACTTAATATAATACATCAATAAAAATCCATTTAGCCTCAAATAAATAAGGAAACATGTTCAATTTGGTTTAAATAATGCAAAAACAAAGTGTTGGAGAAGAAAGTAGAAGTGCAATATGTGCTATGTAAGAAAGCTAATGTTTCAGAACATGAGAACATATGAAAGCTGGTGGTTCCTTTAAACATGAGTCTTCAATATTCCCAGGTAAGAAGTTTTAAGTTGTAGTTAATAGACTATTTATAGGACTATTTCTCTCTACCATTTGTATTTCATTAACCTTTGGCTATTGGATGTTCTTATAGGCACTTTAGTATTGCCAGTGTAACAGTATAGCTTCTGTCCCTCTCCTCGCCCCTACCTGGGCTCAAACCAGGAACACATCGACAACAGCCACACTCGAAGCAGCGTTACCCATGCAGAGCAAGGGGAACAACCACTCCAAGTCTCAGAGCGAGTGACGTTTGAAACGCTATTAGCGCGCCCCCCACTAAACTAGCTAGCCATTTCACATTTGTTACACCAGCCATTAGGCTGATAGGCTTGAAGTCATAAACAGAGCTGTGCTTGCGAAGAGCTGCTGGCAAAACGCACGAAAGTGCTGTTTGAATGAATGATTACAGGCCTGCTGGTGCTCAGTCAGACTGCTCAATCAAATCAGACTTAATTATAACATAATAACACACAGAAATACGAGCCTTATGTCATTAATATGGTCGAATCCGGAAACTATCATTTTGAAAACAAAACGTTTATTCTTTCAGTGTAATAAGGAACCGTTCCGTATTTTATCTAACGGGTGCCATCCATAAACCTAAATATTCTTGTTAAATCGCACAACCTTCAATGTTATGTCATAATTATGTAAAAATCTGGCAAATTAGTTCACAATGAGCCAGGCTGCCCAAACTGTTGCATATACCCTGACTCTGCATGCAATGAACGCAAGAGAAATGGCACAATTTCACCTGGTTCATATTGCCTGCTAACCTGGATTTCTTTTAGCTAAATATGCAGGTTTAAAAATATATACTTCTGTGTATTGATTTTAAGAAAGGAATTGGTGTTTATGGTTAGGTACAGTCTTCCAATGATTGTGCTTTTTTCACAAATGCGCTTTCGTTAAATCATCCCCCAGCATTGATTATATGCCACACAGGACACGCTAGCTAAACTAGTAATATCATCAACCATGTGTAGTTATAACTAGTGATTATGATTGATTGATTGATTGTTTTTTATAAGATAAGTGTATTGCTTGCTAGCAACTTACCTTGGCTTCTACTGCGTTCGCGTAACAGGCAGTCTCCTTGTGGAGTGCAACGAGAGGCAGGTGGATTAGAGCGTTGGACTTTGTTAACCGTAATGGTGCAAGATTGGATCCCCCGAGCTGACAAGGTACAAATCTGTCATTCTGCCCCTGTACAAGGCAGTTAACCAACTGTTCCTAGGCAGTCATTGAACATAAGAATGTGTTCTTAACTGACTTGCCTAGTTAAATAAAAAAGGTATTTAAATTTTTTAAATAAATTTTAAAAAATAATAATAATTGGCAAAATCGGCGCCCAAAAATACCGATTTCCGATTGTTATGAAAACTTGAACTCGCCCTAATTAATCGGCCATTCCGGTTAATCGGTCAACATCTAATTAGAATCAGGTGCTCTAGATTAGGGTTTGAGCAAAAACCTGCAAGACCTGCCTTGGTGAATGGCAGTGTGTGGTGTGTCAGTCAACACAATTATGGGAAGGGAAAAAACAAGTTCAGACAGCAGGCATAACCGGTCTATAGGTTGTCCGACACCATCTCGATCAAACTAAACATTTTATATTAACATAAAACCAAACTCTGTTTTACCCACACACTTAACGTCGACTCAACAACACGCTCAGTAACTAATGCTGGTAAGATAGTGACAAGTCTGTACTGTGAGTTGACTAGTATGAAACAAATACATTGTGACAAATCAAGTTTACTGAAAATCAACAAAAACACATTAATTCCATAAATGTGAAAACAACGAGTAGTTTGAGAATGTTTTTTTTAAATAAATTAAAACGGTCATTCAAAATACAGTACCAAAGAAACATGATACAGCCAAACATGCTAGTAAGGTTTGTCATGAAGCACCTGCGCTCATGTTTTAAAGTTGAAACCAGAACGCAGCAACGTCCGCTCCTTCCCAACCACCCTCCATTTTGTTCAGTTTCCACTACGGCTAGTGGTTGCTGGGACAATTCCCATAGCAACAGCCCTGGGCCAGCCCTCTTTCCTTCTCAGACCCAATCAGCAGCAAGAGTCCTCAATATTTCACTCACAAGAAAATGTCAAATCAGATAAGGGAGGGTGGATACCTGTACACAATCACACTACAGTAATGTCTGATATTAAATACACTAATACAAAATAGAACCTGGTTATTTTCCCCCACACTAAAACAGTTTGTCTTTTTTTTAAGATATGAAAAATATATATTTTAGTATATTTATTTCAGCAGCTTGGAAATAATGCATGAGCCCAAAAATCTATAGTTGATGAGAGTACTGAGAGAGAGAGAGAGAGCAGGTGGTGTGTTGATGAGAGTACTGAGAGAGTGAAGCAGGTGGTGTGTTGATGAGAGTACTGAGAGAGTGAAGCGGGTGGTGTGTTGATGAGAGTACTGAGAGAGTGAAGCGGGTGGTGTGTTGATGAGAGTACTGAGAGAGTGAAGCGGGTGGTGTGTTGATGAGAGTACTGAGAGAGTGAAGCAGGTGGTGTGTTGATGAGAGTACTGAGAGAGTGAAGCAGGTGGTGTGTTGATGAGAGTACTGAGAGAGTGAAGCAGGTGGTGTGTTGATGAGTACTGTACTGAGAGTACTGAGAGAGTGAAGCAGGTGGTGTGTTGATGAGAGTACTGATGAGAGACTGAGAGAGTGAAGCAGGTGGTGTGTTGATGAGAGTACTGAGAGAAGTGAAGCAGGTGGTGGTGTGTTGATGAGAGTACTGAGAGAGTGAAGCAGGTGGTGTGTTGATGAGAGTACTGAGAGAGTGAAGCAGGTGGTGTGTTGATGAGAGTACTGAGAGAGTGAAGCAGGTGGTGTGTTGATGATAGTACTGAGAGCGTGAAGCAGGTGGTGTGTTGATGATAGTACTGAGAGCGTGAAGCAGGTGGTGTGTTGATGAGAGTACTGAGAGCGTGAAGCAGGTGGTGTGTTGATGAGAGTACTGAGAAAGTGTGTGTTGAAGCAGGTGGTGTGTTGATGAGAGTACTGAGAAAGTGTGAAGCAGGTGGTGTGTTGATGAGAGTACTGAGAGAAGTGAAGCAGGTGGTGTGTTGATGAGAGTACTGAGAGTGAAGCAGGTGGTGTGTTGATGAGAGTACTGAGAGAGTGAAGCAGGTGGTGTGTTGATGAGAGTACTGAGAGAGTGAAGCAGGTGGTGTGTTGATGAGAGGTACTGAGAAAGTGTGAAGCAGGTGGTGTGTTGATGAGAGTACTGAGAGAGTGAAGCAGGTGGTGTGTTGATGAGAGTACTGAGAGAGTGAAGCAGGTGGTGTTGTTGATGAGAGTACTGAGAGTGAAGCAGGTGGTGTGTTGATGAGAGTACTGAGAGTGAAGCAGGTGAAGCAGGTGTGTGTGATGAGAGTACTGAGAGAGTGAAGCAGGTGGTGTGTTGATGAGAGTACTGAGAGTGAAGCAGGTGGTGTGTTGATGAGAGTACTGAGAGTGAAGCAGGTGGTGTGTTGATGAGAGTAGAGAGAGTGAAGCAGGTGGTGTGTTGATGAGAGTACTGAGAGAGTGAAGCAGGTGGTGTGTTGATGAGAGTACTGAGAGAGTGAAGCAGGTGTGTGGTTGCGAAGACCCGCATAAAAAATTAAAAAAAAGAGATCCGGCATAAATCCTCCAATCACTATGCTGAGACGGAGGTCAGCTAGTGTTGGCGCTGTTCTGTTAACTTCCAGCTGGCTGTGAGGAAGACCTGTGTCCAGAAAGATTGACTAAGGAAGCGTCCACAATGGCTCCCTATAGGAGTGCACTACTTTTGACCAGAGCCCTATGGGCGAGCTCAACACACGTACGGTTGCCCTATGGGCCCTGGTCAAAAGTAGTGCACTCTGTAGAGAATAGGGAGCCACTGTGGACGCACGACCTAGGAGACAGGCTAGAAGGGCGGTAAGTGTACCAGGGGAGAGACAGGTGCTTGTGTGGGTGTCTGGGACCGAGAGGTGAAGAGATGGACCAGTGACAGGACCTGCATTCACCACCTAGAACCCTCTCCCACACCTCCCCATTCCCACTGCGACACCTCAGACCTCCACCCTGTCCCCTGGATGTTCTAATACCAGGTGCATCCCAAAATGGCACCCTCATTCTATATAAAAGCCACTTATTTTGGCAAGAAGCCTATAGAGCTCTCATCAAAAAGTAGTGCCCTACACACAGGGAATAGGGAGTCATTTGGGACACAAGCCAGGTGTCCCTGGGAAAGACACGTGGATTGAAAACAGTGTTGATAAAGAGAGATGGAGATCAGGGGGGGGGTTTGGTACAGTTTCCATCATTATTCCAAGGAGACTTTCACCTGTAAGTGCATCATTACCACCACATATCAGTTGACTTGTGATAATAAAGTCAGAACTGGCAACAACAAATTAAGTTCAAATCCTAGTATTTGGAGGGGAATCATTATTTTTTCCGTTTCTCTCCTACATTTTGAATGTCTGACTGTTTAGTACTGTTTGTTTGTCAGCAACAACCAGTCGAGCAGAACAGACTTTAAATGCAGCAAGTCTAGTAATTGTCAGATGCCTCTGATCCAGATATCAACACACTTAGTGCCTCAGTACTGTGGTAATCTACTCCTCCATCCCCCCCTCCCGCCCCGTCCCCATCCACAAGCCTTCAGGGCCACCCCTCCAACACGGCCAGAGGTGAAAGGTCAAGAGTTATATGTGAGGGAGCGACACCATCTCCCCGTCCACCTGAAACTCCTCGGCCCCATCGGTGGAGAACAGGTAGGTGGGCGGTTTCCATGGAGACTCCTCCAGACAGGATGGGTACAGCTTCCCCACAGAGCAGCGGAAGTCCTTCCCCAGGTCCCACAGTACCCGCTCAGACACGGGCTGCCTCAGGAACCAGCGGTCCAGCTCCAGATCGTACTGGTAGATGGCGTACTTGGCGCGCTCGTTCATGTGAGTCTCGCGCATGAAGATGCAGAGAGAACCCGGGAGGACCACAGCCCGCACGCACGGGTCTGAGTAACGCTTGGCAGGGATGTCGGCGGCCAGGCGCCACTCGTTCTTGCTGACATCGTAGATCTCCACGGTGACGGAGGAGCCGTCGATGGTGCTGGTGGGCATGCGGACACCCGAGTTGCTGACCACGTGGAGCCCGCCGATATAGAAGATGAGGTCACCTAAGGCAGCGACGGAGGCAAAGCAGCGACTGGTCTTCCTCGTGGCCATCTCTACCCAGGTGTCAGCGCGGGGGAAGTAGCAGTACATGAGGTCGTGGGTCATCACGTAGACACAGCCGCGTGTCGCTACGGACGTGGTCCAATTCCAGGCGCAGGGGAGAGGAGACGTCATGGCCCACTCGTCTTTCTCACAGTCGTAGCGTTCTACGGTACGTTTATTCAGCTCCCCGCCCACATTGTCCCCCCCGATGGCGTAGATGTAACCCTCACAGTAGACCAGAGAGGGCTTGATGCGGGCACACGTCATGGGCGTCCTGGGCAACCAGGTGTTCTGCTGGGCGTCGAACCAGAAGAAGCTGTCCACCGATCGGAACACTGCCTGCATCTTGCTGCCACTCTTCCTGTGGTTGGCGATTGAGTTCTTCAGCGGGATCTGCCCGCCTGCGATGAACACGTCGTTGTCGGGGGTGACGAGCGTTCCCACCTTCTGAAGGTCGCCGGGTGGGTTGCTGAGCTTGTAGACCTTCTCAGCCTGCGGGCTGTAACACACTACCGTGTGGTTGGGGCCCGTCATGACCGGACCCATGTCAGCAGGCGACTCTGACGTAGCCTCCATGAAGATGAGCATCTCCTCCTTGGTCATTCCCAGGCGGGGTTTGAAGAACTTGGGCATGGACTTGTACAGGCCCTGCACTACAACAGACTTGTCGTTAGGAGGTAGGCCCTGGAACCAGGCACGCTGCGTCACCTCAGACAGAGCGTCGATGCGGATCTGGCTGAGCACCGAGGAGAGGTACTGGGACCTGGCCTGCATGTTGTACTCCAGCCACAGCATGGCCGCCTCTCTCACAGTCTCCTCCTGAGAGAGGAAGAGGAGAGAATGTATATCATCCCATGGGCGGTAATTTGGGGATATTCCAGAAAGCAGGACTATAAAAGGGATACTTTAGGATTAGATGAACTCATACATACCATTTTTACATTTCAGAGCAGTTTGAAAGAGTTTGCTAACTAGCTCAATTGCTAACTGCCGTTAGCGCAATGACTGGAAGTCTCTGTATCTGCTAGCATTATGCTAATGATTGTTAGTATTAGCGCAATGACTGGAAGTCTCTGTATCTGCTAGCATTACGCTAATGATTGTTAGTATTGGCTCACCAAACTACCTTTAACTTTCTTCATACTGGACACAGAGACAAGTTCATCTGACTCTCGGGAACTAGATACAGGCCCTCATTGCCAGAATCTCAAAGTATTCCTCAAATAAAATTTGATTTGATTTGATTCCTTTAAGTTAGCTTATATATGTGGCTCACTCTTGGGTGTTGTTGCAAGCCAATTATACCATGCCAATTTCAAAATGTTGAAGTTTATTTCAAGCCATTTTTGGAGAGATAGATGGCCAAGTCATTGATCCTGCTTGCTGGAACAGACCCACGCTTTACCGATGATAGTCTGTAGACAATACACATACAGACAAAGTATATATTAAAAAAAAAGGTAGCCACCTTCTCCACGTTGAGGTTGTCTGAGCTCAGTATGTCGACCAGCAGCTCGTGGGACAGCTGTAGGAAGGCCTCCTGACGGTAGACCACGGAGAACTTGTGTTCCACCATGCGCTTGGCACTCTGCTTCAGCTCCACACAGGAGAACAGGTCCCCGATGCTCAGCATCCGGACACAGTTGTCTGCGTGGATCTTCTTCACCAGGTAGTCCCTGCACTGCAGTAGCACGTCCTCTACCTGTGTGTGTGTGTGGGGGGGGATTATTACTAACCTTAGTTGAATGAGGTCACTGGATGAGAGCATTTGTTAAAAAATGATAAATTTTTTTATAAAAAAATATTAGATGAAAAAAACTACCAGGACACCAACATTGTGATTATGTTAGTAAGAATAAATCACAATCATTGTCCATTATTCCTATACATAATCCTCATTCATTAATGCTCGGAGTCCACTGATCAGAAATCGGACGGTCAGTGATTAAGTCATGAGTAAGGGACTAGGGGCGTAAGGTACTAGGGACGTAAGGTACTAGGGGCGTAAGGTACTAGGGGCATAAGGGACTAGGGGCGTAAGGGACTAGGGGCGTAAGGGACTAGGGGCGTAAGGGACTAGGGCCCCAACATATACATCAGTCCATCATTCAAACGTTTCAGATACATGTGCCTCGGTCTGTGGACCCCAAACCAATCCGAATGTGGCATGCGTCGGTCAGAAAATCAATACAAATTATATGAGTCGCTGGTTCAGCTACTAGAGACTCATCTGGCTATACCTGCTGAATAGATATTTCCGTGGATCAGGTTGTTGGAATAAAAAAGCTCAGTGTATATGATCACGTTTAAATATCCAGGGTAAAGTTGATAACGTCATATTGGAGGACAACCAATCACTTGAGGCACACTGGTCAGAGCGAGAGGAGAAGATGACGCCAGAGAAAACATCTTTTTCAGATGTGGGTGAAATCAAAGTGGTGTGAGAGACAGTTGAAGTCGGAAGTTTACATAGTTAATTAGGTGTATAATGTTTCACAATGACTGACTTTTATTCCTAAATCAAATTACTTGTTTAGGTCAGTTAGGATCACCACTTTATTTGAAGAAAGTGAAATGTCAGAATAATAGTAGAGAGAATGATTTATTTACTTTTTTTTTTGCCACAACTTTGGAAGTATGCTTGGGGACATTGTCCATTTGGACAATGTTGCGACCAAGCTTTAACTTCCTGACTGATGTCTTGAGCTGTTGCTTCAATATAATCAACATAATTTTCCTCCTTCATGATGCCATCTATTTTGTGAAGTGCACCAGTTCCTCCTGCAGCAAAGCACCCCTACAACATGATGCTGCCACCCCCGTGCTTCACGGTTGGGATGGTGTTCTTCAGCTTGCAAGTCTCCCCCTTTTTCCTCCAACCATAACGATGGTCATTATGGCCAAAGTTCTATTTTTGTTTCATCGAACCAGAGGATATTTCTCCAAAAGTATAATCTTTGTCCCCATGTGCAGTTGCAAACCGTAGTCTGGCTTTTTTAATAGCGGTTTTGGAGCAGTGGCTTCTTCCTTGCTGAGCGGCCTTTCAGGTTATGTCGATATAGGACTCATTTTACTGTGGATATAGATACTTTTGTATCCGTTTCCTGCAGCATCTTCAGAGTCCTTGGCTGTTGTTCTGGGATTGATTTGCACTTTTCACACCAAAGTACGTTCATCTCTAGGAGACAGAAGGTGTCTCCTTCCTGAGCGGTATGATGGCTGTGTGGTCCCATGGTGTTTATACTTGCATACTATTGTTTGTACAGATGAACGTGGTACCTTCAGGCGTTTGGAAATTGCTCCAAAGGATGAACCAGACTTGTGGAGGTCTACAATTTTTTTTCTGAGGTCTTGGCTGATTTCTTTTGAATTTCCCATGATGTCAAGCAAAGAGGCACTGAGGAGTTTGAAGGTAGGCCTTGAAATACATCCAAAGGTACACCTCCAATTGACTCAAATTATGTCAATTAGCCTATCCGAAGCTTCTAAAGCCATGATATAATTTTCTGGAATTTTCCACGCTGTTTAAAGGCACAGTCAACTTAGTGTATGTAAACTTCTGACCCACTGGAATTGTGATACAGTGAATTATAAGTGAAATAATCTGTCTGTAAACAATTGTTGGAAAAATTACTTGTGTCATGCACAAAGTAGATGTCCTAACCAACTTGACAAAACTATAGTTTGTTAACAAGAAATTTGTGGAGTGGTTGAAAAATTAGTTTTAATGACTCCAACCTAAGTGTATGTAAACTTCTGACTTCAACCGTCTGTTCATTGGTCATGTCATATCTCATTTGTAAACAAAATATGAATATACTTTTAGCAAACACTTAATCTGCAAAAATGTGTTCGTTTTTTTTGTTGTGGTTCTGAAAATCACCAAAACCCACTAAGATGCATTGCCCCCCCCTAATCTGATCGTGGTAGTGGGGGTAGATGCCTAGTCTCCTTCATGGCTCAGACTAGCTTCCTACATAGTACACATACTAGAGTCATGTGACGTGTCCTACCTGGAGGAAACATGCCGTCTCATAAAGGGGCTCCACGGTGTTGTCGTTAACAGCCAGGTTGCCTGTATAGGCATATGTGATGATCATCTGCAGGGTGGATGGGTTCACGTTCCTCAGGTGAACATGACTCTGTTTACTCTCAGACAGACCACTCATAAACATGGCCCTGAAGAGGAGAACAGGACAGAGTTACTCTCAGACAGACAAAATAAGGCTCTGGTCAAAAGTAGTGCACAATGTAGGGAATAGAATGCTTTTTGTGCCACTGGAGTAGACTGTCAATCCCAGCAGCCCCAGTTGAACTCTCTCTCAGACATGAGACTAAAACCAGTGACCAGACGACACCACAGCATGTTCTCTGGATGTGTCCTCTGCTCTGTGGCTCAATACCCCAGCCAGCCATAGCATCCTCCCCCCTTCCGACACCCACAGCCGTATCCTATAGAAGCACCCCCCACACACAGCCGTATCCTATAGAAGCATCCCCCCACCAGCCGTATCCTCTAGAAGCACCCCCCACACAGCCATATCCTCTAGAAGCCCCCCTCCTCCTACACTCTCCACTTCCTCATTCCCTAGCAGAGCAACAACACTCATTCATACCGTCTGTGTATCCATGCTGTGCCCCTCTCTCCCACTCACTCTCAATTCTGCTATATCCCAAATGGCAACCTATTCCCTTCAAAGTGCACTACTTTAGCCCAGGGGTGGTTTGTCTACTGCTCACATGCTCTGGATATTACACAACGCTGCAGGCATCCCCCTGCCTGGCACCCCCTCCCCCAGCTCTGCGGGTCTCCTTCCCCAACAACGCTGCAGGCATCCCCCTGCCAGGCACCCCCTTCCCCAGCTCTGCGGGTCTCCTCCCCCAGCTCTGCCTCCTCCCCCAGCTCTGCACTCCTCCCCCTGCCTGGCCCCCCTCCCCCAGCTCTGCGGGTCTCCTCCCCCTGCCTGGCGCCCCCTCCCCCTGCCTGGCGCCCTCCTCCCCCTCCCTGGCGCCCTCCTCCCCCTGCCTGGCGTCACCCTCCCCCAGCTCTGCGGGTCTCCTCCCCCCTGCCTGGCGCCCCCTCCCCCTGCCTGGCGCCCCCTCCCCCAGCTCTGTGTGCGTGACAAGGCTTCCCTTTCCCTCTCTGAACCCTAGAGGGGAAATGCTTTGCATGTTGTCACCACATAACGAGTGGCGTGTGTGGGAACCAGTGTAGAGCTTGGTCCAGGTTGCACCCTATTCCCTATATAGTGCACTACTGTTGACCTGGGCCCATAGGGATTAGGGTGCTGTTTGGGACACATCCAATGGTCTAATAGGGGTTGCTGTTTACTAAGAAATATATAGAGGTGTGTGTGTGTGTGTTACTGTTTGTCCCCGAATGTCCTCACACTAATTTATTTCACCTTTATTTAACCAGGTCGGCCAGTTGAGAACAAGTTCTCATTTACAACTGAGACCTGGCCAAGACTAAGCAATGCAGATAAAGCATAGCTTGCATCTCCTTTGGCATCAGTTATTGGTAATGCTCCCAAACAAATGATTTGAACCGGTGGTTCAGGAAGTATCCCTGGGTAGGCCAAGGGGCTTCGTTCAGAAGCACAACATTAGATGATTAAAGTGCTGCAAGTGAAAAGTGGAGTCCCAAATTAAACCTTATTCCCTATATATACAGTGGGGCAAAAAAGTATTTAGTCAGCCACCAATTGTGCAAGTTCTCCCACTTAAAAAGATGAGGCAGGCCTGTAATTGTCATCATAGGTACACTTAAACTATGACAGACAAAATGAAAACAAAAAAATCCAGAAAATCACATTGTAGGATTTTTAATGAATTTGCACGTTAGACCTCTGTCATTGCCAACAAAGGGTATATAACAAAGTATTGAGATAAACTTTTGTTATTGACAAAATACTTTTTTTCTACCATAATTTGCAAATAAATTCATTAAAAAATCCTAAAAATCCATTAAAAAAATCCTAAAATCCTAATTTTCTGGATTTTTTTCTCATTTTGTCTGTCATAGTTGAAGTGTACCTATGATGAAAATTACAGGCCTCTCTCATCTTTTTAAGTGGGAGAACTTGCACAATTGGTGGCTGACTAAATACCATTTTGCCCCACTGTATATAGTGTATTACTTTTTGACCAGAGACTTAATAGGGAAATAGGGTGCCATTTTGGACACAGTTCAGGAGTGACTTAATGGTTTCCCCCAATAGGCCTGCTGCTGTACTGTAGTACTGGTACGGAACGTTCTGCTGAAACAGAACAGGACAGTGACTCAACTGAAATAGGAGCTGTATGAGACAGTACAGTGGACTACGTAGGGGTCCCATAGACCTGTCCTCTGGTCAAAAGTAGTGCACTACATAGGGAACATGGAGTGAACTCACCTGAAATAGGAGCTGCATGTGGCCAGGACCATCTTGTGACAGGGGAATTCGTTGCCTTCCACCAGCAGCACCACGTCAGTCAGTAACTTCTGTTCGTAAAACAGCTTGAGCTGCTCCAGCAGGGAGACAGCGTAGTCCGTGTTGACTGGCCTACGCTCATTGAGATCCGACATCGTTGCATCCCATGAATCGTCCCCCTCCCCCAGTTTCAGTAGTTAACAAAGCCGGTAAAAGAACCGGGCTCCAAAACCAACCTGGAATGTTTTTTTTTTAATTAAAGAAAACTACCAGAGTCCCAGAGAGACCCCAGTGCTTTGTGACATCAGATAGACAGAACAGACGTGTCCCAGGACCAGGTTAAAGTACTTCTGCAGCAAAACAACAACAAAAACAGCAACTCTTCCTGTTCCCCACTGATGGATGAGAGCAGGCAGGGAGACCAATCAGGTTGGTTTCCTCTCTCAGCAGGGAGACCAATCAGGGGCCATCCTTTCAACTGGGCTCTCAATCTGTAGGGTGTTGGTGGTGGTGTCTAGAACCTCCAGAGTAGACCAGTCAGTTGTGGTGGGTCAGTCTCGGCTGTGTTGTCACTCCTTGCTCTGTATAGCCCAGACAGACAGGTCTCTCCCAGGGCATACAGAGAGACAGACGGGCAGGCACAGGGGACTGGATGGAGGTAGTGGGGATGGTGACACTGCTACATCAGTTCTGGGCTGAAAACACAACAGAATCGGAATCAATCAAACCACTTTCCATCAATCAAGTCAGGTCCAGGATACAGAAACCCTTGTTGTTTATATAGTGCACTACTTTTGACACTGACTCATTCCAGGGATTTGGGTTTATTTTTTAAAACTATTTTCTACGTTGAATAATAGTAGTTAAGACATCAGAACTATGACATAACCCATACGGAATAATGTAGTATCCAAAATAAAAAAAAAGTTAAAAAATAAAATCCATTTTATATTTGAGATTCTTCAAAGTAGCCACCGTTCGCCTTGATGACAGCGTTACACTCTTGGCATTCTCTCAACCAGCTTCATGAGTTAGTCACCTGGAATGCATTTCAATTAACAGGTGGGCCTTGTTAAAAGTTCATTTGTGGAATTTCTTTCCTTCTTAATGCTTTTGAGCCAATCAGTTGTGACCAGGGTGTTGGTAAACTCTGATTTACCACCCCAAGATATCCCCGCACAACGTGTATTTGCGCCCCTACTGGATGGAAACAAGTGTAATGGCTGTGCTCAATGCAATGGCATTTATAAATGTAGATCCTTTCAAACACCCCAAACAGGGAAACAGATCCCAATCAAAGGTGTCATCACGTGCTCCACTAAGGCAGTTATTTATCTTATAACTTGTCCTTGTGGTAAAAATGGTGTAGGTAAAACAAAACACAAATTAAAAGTACGAGTCTCGGCACATTGTAGCACCATTGGGTGCCTAAACCCGACCCAGTTGCTTCCCACTTCTTGCAAGAAAAACACTCGATTTCGTCTCTACGTTATATTGGCATCGAACATGTCACCCTCCCTAGGAGAGGGGGTGACATCGACAATTTATTGTTAAAACGAGAGGCTGCCCGGATCTTTAATTTAAAGACCCTTGGTCCCTTCGGTCTCAACGTAGACTTTGACATTCTTGTGATTGCGATTTTGCTATTATACATTTTTGTAGGCTTATGGAGCCAAATTGTATCTATGATCGTACACTATCCATTTATGTTTTTTTGTACGGTATTTGAATATATGATAATTAACCAATGATATCAGGCCACACCCAGCCACGATTACAGACAACCTGTGTGTCTTTTAACACGATATAAATGAGTCATCCCGCAGTGTTTGTCACCCTGAAGAAAACAGCTTGTCTGTCCAAACGTTGGACATAAATACTTCTTTGCAGCTCCTAGAGCGTTCGGCTCCCCTTTATTTAAAAAAAAAGTGTTTCACTCCGCTAGCCAGCACCTCGCCTAAATAGGCGTTTCTTTCACCTCTAGATTAATTTGAAGACACTAACATATACTTTTATTCGTTTAACACTTTTTTGGGGGGTTACTACGTTATTCCTTATGCATTATTTAATAGTTTTGATGTCTTCATCAGAAAAACCCTTGAATGAGTAGGTGTCCAAACTTTTGACTGGTCCTGTATATCTTACCACTCACAGCATTTTTCCCCCAGAGATAAGATACTCTCTCTCCCCCCTCAGCCTATCAGATCAGCCCACATCCCTTCTGCATGAGAAAAGTGCACTGTCAACAATCTGGTCTACCCTTGCAGGTTACCTCCCACCATCCATCCTCCTATCCCTCCCTCCGCTTGGAGAGACTCATTGCACTCGCTGACAGCCAGGCAGACTGTTACGTGCCCGTCTAGCAATGGGCAGCCTGACACAGGGAGAGCGACACACTGATAAAACCCAGATTCACTTGTTGTTAATGGGGAACTACTAAGCCCATAAAAAAAGTTGTTTAAAAATCATAACAGAACGAGAGCACAGCTTTGTAAGCCAACACCACACATAGGTTGTCCCAAATGGCACCCTAATCCTTACATTGGTCAAAAGTAGTAACACTGTAGGGAATAGGGAGCCATTTGGGACACAAACCAAGTCATATCCTGGATGACATCAGCCTCCATCCCTGTCACGCAAGGCACTTCTATTATCACCCAATTTGCTTAAAAAAAAATGGTGCAGTCTACCCTATACAGTCCTACCAATGCCAAACTAAAGGCAGTTGGTGACCAAAAATGGCACATTTCTCCAGGTTAACCATGTTTGCGTTTACACAGGCAGCCCGATTCTGAGAGAAAGATATACACCTGGCCTGCAGTCAAACGTAGGCCTATAAATAATTTATTATTTGCCTCAAAACAGCAAGTAAACAAAGTCTGTCATTCTCAATGGATGTAGAAAAAAAACAATTGTTCCTCAATGTAGCCTATTTGAAAAATATTTCCAGCTCTCTCCCTTTCGATAACCACTCAGCAAAGTCAAAAATAGTCATGCTCTGATCTGGTGGAAACGTCATAAAATATGCCTACATGATTACTTCTTATCCCTTAAGCAAATAGCCTTCAGTGGTGTCTGGAGCTGGAAACTGAGGCCAAGAATGTTTGATACAATGTTGCAAGTTTGCTAGCACCAGCTTCTGGCTGGACCAAGTTAATAGTTGATACAATGTTGCAAGTTCCTTGCAGACAGCCTATACATAGCCAATGTGATTTATAGGATAATAATTTTAAAAATCAGGATATTTTCTACCTGCAATGTTTTTATTTGTTGGCTTTATGTAGGCTACTTCTACATATTGACAATAGAAGTTACAAATCTAAAAGTATCATTTAGATCATTTGATTAACAACATGCGGAGGTATGAAGGGGCCATAGCATAGCCTAGTGGTTAGAGCATTGGACTAGAAACCGAAAGGCTACAAGATCTGAGGCCAAGAATGTTTGATACAATATTGCAAGTTTGCTAGCACCAGCTTCTGGCTGGACCAAGTTAATAGTTGATACAATGTTGCAAGTTGCAAGGTAAAAATGTGTCGTTCTGCCCCTGAACAAGGCAGTTAACCCACTGTTCCCTGGTAGGCTGTTATTGAAAATAATATTTAGTTCTTAACTGACTTGCCTGGTTAAATGCATATTATAAATGAAGCTGTTCCGCAAAAAAATTTGCATATGAAAATCATAACTGGTACACAGATTAGTAGAAATGGTAGGATCACTTGGCACTCCACATGGAAAAGGTTACCGACCGCTGGTGTAGCATATTACCGGTAACTTCAGGATCTTAATGGCAGAATCTGTCTCGTTTTTCCCCCTTTCTGGTTAGGCTATATTGATCTCTGGCTCCCTCTTTGGTAGTTTGTGTTTTAATCGCAGTATTTAAAGCGTCAAACAAGCTCAATAGTCTATATGTGGAAAAATACGTTTTAAAAGAAACAGACTACTCTCGGTCGACCGAGATTTGATTTATTCGGGGGACAGCCGTACCTAGCAACATTTGATAGCGGCCATGCACCAAAACACGGTGTACTACTAGTTAGGATAATCACGTTGGCCATCTCATTTCACTTACCGATGTCGTGATTCGTGTGTTTATACCCTCCTCCCCACAACATGGGACATGACTCTGGCTAACATAAATATATGACCAACTTTAGCCTGTGTACTTTACTGTCTGACACCTTATTGTAGGTAGCCAGCTGCCTAACGTTAACATAGCCAGCTAAAAACTGTGTTGTATTGAATTTAGAGCATTAACATAACGTTAGTTATGCATTTACATCCTTACTGATAGGCCACATTCACGGTCACTATGTAAAAAAAATAACTGGTAAATTAAGTTGTTTGGATAATAACTTGGTAACTCATTTTCACGGTGATAATTATAAATCGACGTGTATACATGTGGTTAGTTAGTTAGCTAGTTAAATTACCTGGTTATCACGTTCGTTACCTTTAACATGCTATCTAACTAGGTTAGTCAGATAATGTCAGCTAGCTACCTGGGTTATTATTGTTACTACTTCTCCAAAACATGGATAAGAAAGCCAGGCCTTCAGTGGATGTGGAAGATGACTTGACTAGCTACTCACCTTTTATTTGATTTTTCTCTCGAAACATTTATTCCGTATATATGTATATATATTAACAAAAAAAGCTTGATTACCAGGTCCCACGCAGTCTAATCGTTGCAGCTGTTAAGCTACAGTTTTCTTTAAAAACATTTTATTTTAGTTATAATGTTGGTTAGTTCTCGCCCCCCCAAATAAAAGCGGCAGCTGCTCTTCCCTTCCGGGTCCTTCTTGCCCCGGACTTACACCCCCCAACACACACACAGAGAGAGAGAGATCATAACAACCAAATCATTCAGTTAGCTACAGTGATGAACTAAAAAAATATCATATCATATTACGAATTTGAAATCTAAGGTTAGGTCCATATCGGTTTCCATCAGGCTCATAGATGTAGCTAAGCATAACAGGTAAATAACAAGGTAAATACGATTTAAGCGTTATTCCAGCATATTCGATGCTGATCGGTCTTCTCTTGTTATTACAGAAAGTGGCAAGCTACGCAAAGACAGTAAACTAGATCCGGAAACCGATTTTACACCTTTATACAAAACGCTGGCGCCGATGTCCACTAATTACCACAGCCACAAAGTCAAAATGGATTACGCCGTTAAAATTCATGAAAACATCTATTTGCTTTTTTTGTTGTCTTAATGTAGGGTTAGGCATAAGGTTAGCAGTATGGTTAGGTTTAAAATCTGATTTTAAAAAAATGTATATAAATGGTAGAAATAGGCGAAGTTTATAACTTTGTGGCTGTGGTAACTAGTGACGACCGCAGGCGCAGTGCAAAGACACCAGGGGCTAAATGAGGATACTGAGCATGCGCACAAAGACTCTCAGCGAGGGGATTTTATAAATGCTCCGGAGTAGCGTTAATTGCGTTCGGTTTGAAACAGGGCTGCCTCCCGGAACCCCTTGCCACTGTTCTGGCCGAGAACAAAGTCGGTTAACAACAAGTTATGTAGGCTAAACACGTGAGGTAGGGAGTAATAATAATATATTTATGCCATTTAGCAGATCATTCTATCCCAAAGCTACTTACAGTCATGCGTGCATACAATGAGTTGCCATTGATCATGACTCTCTGTTCTATGACATTACAAATAAGAGTCATAAGATGCTCTGTAGCGGGGAGCTTTGTTAAGAGTCTGAACATTTATCACGCATCACTTGCGTGGGTTTAGAAGCATACGGACCTTCTTTTTCATATCTGTGAGAAATAATTACAACTTTCTTTTTTAAAAGGATAAATAGATACACCTTTTAATAGGGTTAGAGTTTCCACACGGCCATATTTCCATGTTACAAGGCTTGTTTACTGAAGACAGGGTGGACTATCTGTGCTAATTAGCTGTCGGCGTCTCTGAACACCTGTATGTAAACGGAAGACAAAAGCCACAACCTTATCACGGGAAATACTGTTGGCTGCAACTGTGTTAGAACATTTTAAAACAGTGTACAGTAAGTGTATGTTTTACATTTGTGGAATTATTTTGATGTGATATGAATGTAGATGGGTTTATGTTTTTAGAAACCATACCGTATTTGGGAATAGATTCACGTTTAGATGGGAGAATGTTGGTCTTCCAAAGCCAATTCTCACTTTGAACATGTACATTCTTTGGACTTCACGGACTAAGGAGTAATTTTAGGCTCCTTATAGTCCAATAATGGGCTAACAATGAGTAAAATTCAGTGTTTTCATATGCAGAAGTTATGCTTGTGATTAACGCTTTATCTGCCTTCGCAATGAAAACGAGTTAAAAAGTTCTATCATATATGTTAGGGAAATGAGATGTTTGTTTCTGAACGATGCACCATGCTGCCTTGTTGACGATATGACCAAGCGTTGTAGATTACCATTAAATTTGAGCAGGGTGCGCCTCCCTCACCGTCACATTGACGGGATATAGCCCGGTTCAACCAGGGGCATCTTAACCAAATCCCCTTCCGTCTGTCTATTTATAGGAAATGGTGCCCTCTTTTGGAAGATAATTTTTGTGAAATGTAAAAACGGGGTGAAAGAACAAACAAATAAATGAGGGGGATCCCATGTAGGCGTGTGGGAAAGGGGGTTGAACAGGAGTATGTCGTCCTAGAAGAAGTGTGGTTGGGAGGGGGGATATGTTAATAGTGAACTTTTACAACCTGTGTAAGAGACGATGGGTTGATGGTCCTTAAGAATGTAGAAGGTCAAGATAGGAGACGTGTAACATGGTGTTAGGATTTTAATGCTCATAGTATGCTCTCTGGGGAGAGGGTTATGGACTGATGTAAGTGTTGGAGGAACCACTGGATGAGAAAAGGCTTGTGAGTCTTAATGATGGCCGGGGAACTGGGTTTGACCCAGTAAGTGGATATTCATCTGCTCTGGGTCTTGATCTGATCTACACTTCAGTGGCAGGCAGATGTAGGTGGTCGGTTTAGGAGGACTCTACATGGGGTAGTTGTCACCTATCCTATCATGTGTACTGTAGGATGGTGGAAGATTTAGTAGGCAATGGATTGAGGAGTAGGATATTTGGGAAAGCGGAATGGGGTCAGTTTCAGGAGTTGAGTGAACAGCATCTGTCTCAGGTTTATCTCAATGCAGATATAGAAACTTTGAATGATGGAGTAAGAAGAGCAATAGTAGGTGCCTCAAGGCAGGTGATTCCTATGGGTACAGGGGGCAGAAAGAGCATGGCAGGTGATTCCTATGGGTACAGGGGGCAGAAAGAGCACGGCAGGTGATTCCTATGGGTACAGGGGGCAGAAAGAGCACGGCAGGTGATTCCTATGGGTACAGGGGGCAGAACGAGTAAGGCAGGTGTTTCCTATGGGTACAGGGGGCAGAAAGAGCATGGAGGTGATTCCTATGGGTACAGGGGGCAGAAAGAGCATGGCAGGTGATTCCTATGGGTACAGGGGGCAGAAAGAGCATGGCAGGTGATTCCTATGGGTACAGGGGGCAGAAAGAGCATGGCAGGTGATTCCTATGGGTACAGGGGGCAGAAAGAGCATGGCAGGTGATTCCTATGGGTACAGGGGGCAGAAAGAGCATGGCAGGTGATTCCTATGGGTACAGGGGGCAGAAAGAGCATGGCAGGTGATTCCTATGGGTACAGGGGGCAGAAAGAGCATGGCAGGTGATTCCTATGGGTACAGGGGGCAGAAAGAGCACGGCAGGTGATTCCTATGGGTACAGGGGGCAGAAAGAGCACGGCAGGTGATTCCTATGGGTACAGGGGGCAGAACGAGTAAGGCAGGTGTTTCCTATGGGTACAGGGGGCAGAAAGAGCATGGAGGTGATTCCTATGGGTACAGGGGGCAGAAAGAGCATGGCAGGTGATTCCTATGGGTACAGGGGGCAGAAAGAGCATGGCAGGTGATTCCTATGGGTACAGGGGGCAGAAAGAGCATGGCAGGTGATTCCTATGGGTACAGGGGGCAGAAAGAGCATGGCAGGTGATTCCTATGGGTACAGGGGGCAGAAAGAGCATGGCAGGTGATTCCTATGGGTACAGGGGGCAGAAAGAGCATGGCAGGTGATTCCTATGGGTACAGGGGGCAGAAAGAGCATGGCAGGTGTTTCCTATGGGTACAGGGGGCAGAAAGAGCATGGCAGGTGTTTCCTATGGGTACAGGGGGCAGAAAGAGCAAGGCAGGTGTTTCCTATGGGTACAGGGGGCAGAACGAGCATGGAGGTGTTTCCTATGGGTACAGGGGGCAGAAAGAGCATGGCAGGTGATTCCTATGGGTACAGGGGGCAGAAAGAGCATGGCAGGTGATTCCTATGGGTACAGGGGGCAGAAAGAGCATGGCAGGTGATTCCTATGGGTACAGGGGGCAGAAAGAGTAACGCAGTTCCCTGGTGAATCATTGTCGAGAGGAGACAGACGGGAACACACATTATTTCAGTTCCATAAATATGTGAGGGAAAGGGAGCGATTGCTATTAGATTTGAGGAGTAATAGGGTTGAAGAGCCAATATTAAGTGAACTGCTGGGGGAAATCTTCAGGGGATGTAGTATTTAGAATTGTGTATTTTCGTTTCCTTAGGGAGACGAGAATATTGGGTAGGAGTTAATGGCAAAAGGCGTTAATGGAAAATGTGCTTACTTTCTTTATGAAACCATTTCACACCATTTTAGTATTTTCAGACAACTTTGTGGAAAACAGTTTCCTGAAGAAAAAAAAGTACGCATTTTTCCTTACTTCTCGCCTTTTAAAGCTTGTTGAAGAAAATGATGCAGCCCGAATGGAGGATAGTTTACGCACGAGCCAGTCCACAGCACAGGGGACGTGTTGTCCTATTACCAGGAATGCACATCATGCCAGGTGTGCAGATCTAGCTCCCATGCACTATGCTAGAAGATGGGCGCTAAAGGTAGTTACAGTGAGACTTATACACATTTAAACGTTCACAACACTTGACAGTTAAATAGACTGGGCCAGGGGAAATGTGGTTAGTGGGCCTATCGTCCATTTTCTGACGTATCCAATGATTATCAAAATGAGAGAGCTGAAAATTAGATTAGGCCTATTTTTACATCTCCATGTCAAATTTGAAACACTTTTCTACTGTTATTCAAATTAGGTTCTTACTAAGCAATTTTGCTTGGCAAACTTGGTTGTTTTAAACTTTTAAAAACTATACTAAATAAAACAATGCACTCATCTTCAATAGATTGAGCCACGGATAACGCCCTGACCGTTCAATCATTTTTACAGATTAAACCGACACTCATCTGTTTCTTATTTCTGGGGAATTTTTGATGGCGGTTGGCAACCAACTTTAAGGTGCATTACCGCCACCAACTGGACTGGAGTGTGGATCAGTGAACGGTTTAAAGCTAGTTAAGGATATGGATGATGCTGAATGGATGATGCTTACTATCCGGTCTACTGGGAGTACGAGTGTTTTACCGGGAATGCACAACATCAAGCCTAGATTGTGCTGATCTAGAGACCATGCACGATCGGTTACATCTGGCCGGGGGAATTATGTTGAGAGACCTTACTGTCGTTCAGAAAGTTTGTATCTTACATAAAATTCCAAACTAATGTAAATAAGCGATGTAACATGAAGTTATGCCCATGTGGGAACACGAATCACAACACTACAAAGTAATTGAACCTGTTTAATAATATTTAAACGTGTTAAAGTGTTATGATTTGAGTTCCGACATGGGCATAACTTCATGTTACTGCGCTTATTTATAGCAGACTTAGGCGGCCACCTGTGCTAACCAGTTATCTAGTGTACTCCAAACACCTTTTGTGTTAGCATAACTGGGGAGGAAGTGTACAGATCTGTGCAAAAATGCATTTTTAGGGACAGTTTGACATTTTATTGGAGGGGGGGTGGGACTAGTCCAACTAAAGGTGTCCTAAAAAAAAAATCGCCCTCTGCTTGTACTGGTAAAAAAAGAGGGAAAAAAAGCCATGCTTAGAATGAACCGAAAATAATGTTTATGACTACAAATAACCATCACTGGAGCAACCCTGTGTTTATAGACACAACATGCTAAAGCATGTTTTTATTTGGCACAGTAAATGCCGTGCGGGGCTACAGGCCAGGAGGTTGAGGGTTTGCAGACCACCACGTACGACGTCACTTTTCCGTGCCGGTTCCATTCCAGTAGGATCAGAGCCGTCTGCAGACGATCGTCAGCTAGGGGGAAATCAGATTTGCTATATTTTGATGCTATATTTGGAATTGTATAAAATGTATGCAATCAGATTTCCTCAAATGTTTCTGTGCCAATGCACCACACAACCAATAAACAAAACATATCAACTTTGGGCACTTCAATATCTTCAACACCACAAATTGACGATGTCAATTCTTGACAAACAGAAAATACATTCCTCCCTACCCAGTATGGAAGGCTTGGCATTCCTCCCTACCCAGTATGGAAAGCTTGGCATTCCTCCCTACCCAGTATGGAAGGCTTGGCATTCCTCCCTACCCAGTATGGAAGGCTTGGCATTCCTCCCTACCCAGTATGGAAGGCTTGGCATTCCTCCCTACCCAGTATGGAAGGCTTGGCATTCCTCCCTACCCAGTATGGAAGGCTTGGCATTCCTCCCTGCCCAGTATGGAAGGCTTGGCATTCCTCCCTGCCCAGTATGGAAGGCTTGGCATTCCTCCCTGCCCAGTATGGAAGGCTTGGCATTCCTCCCTGCCCAGTATGGAAGGCTTGGCATTCCTCCCTGCCCAGTATGGAAGGCTTGGCATTCCTCCCTGCCCAGTATGGAAGGCTTGGCATTCCTCCCTGCCCAGTATGGAAGGCTTGGCATTCCTCCCTGCCCAGTATGGAAGGCTTGGCATTCCTCCCTGCCCAGTATGGAAGGCTTGGCATTCCTCCCTGCCCAGTATGGAAGGCTTGGCATTCCTCCCTGCCCAGTATGGAAGGCTTGGCATTCCTCCCTGCCCAGTATGGAAGGCTTGGCATTCCTCCCTGCCCAGTATGGAAGGCTTGGCATTCCTCCCTGCCCAGTATGGAAGGCTTGGCATTCCTCCCTGCCCAGTATGGAAGGCTTGGCATTCCTCCCTGCCCAGTATGGAAGGCTTGGCATTCCTCCCTGCCCAGTATGGAAGGCTTGGCATTCCTCCCTGCCCAGTATGGAAGGCTTGGCATTCCTCCTGCCCAGTATGGAAGGCTTGGCATTCCTCCCTGCCCAGTATGGAAGGCTTGGCATTCCTCCCTGCCCAGTATGGAAGGCTTGGCATTCCTCCTGCCCAGTATGGAAGGCTTGGCATTCCTCCCTGCCCAGTATGGAAGGCTTGGCATTCCTCCCTGCCCAGTATGGAAGGCTTGGCATTCCTCCCTGCCCAGTATGGAAGGCTTGGCATTCCTCCCTGCCCAGTATGGAAGGCTATTCCTCCCTGCCCAGTATGGAAGGCTTGGCATTCCTCCCTGCCCAGTATGGAAGGCTTGGCATTCCTCCCTGCCCAGTATGGAAGGCTTGGCATTCCTCCCTGCCCAGTATGGAAGGCTTGGCATGACAATCTCTGAATGTCATTATACTTTTTGTTTTGTAACAGATTTCTCTTTCCATTCATCAAATGGTCGCTGCACAGTTTGGATAGATTTTTAAAAATGTATTTGTCAGTTAAATGTTTGAAAGTTATGTTTGGTATGGCTTTAAGTTGCTTTGGTTGTCTATGTCACCCAACTGTGCCGGTATATTAAAAATGTGTTCTTACCAGATTGACTCTTAACAGGAATTATTAGTCTCTGGGTCTCACCCAACAACAGGGGTGTGAACAGTTTGGGGTCACATGGGTTGTGAGGTGGTTTGTTACTACACCAATAAATCATAATATCCATCCGGACCTTTGAGACGGTACCTTTTTCAAATCGTACTTCAGTACCCCGGCATTAGATGTTTGGGGACGGCAGGTAGCCTGGTGGGTTAGAGTGTAGGGGCGGCAGGTAGCCTGGTGGGTTAGAGTGTCGGGGCGGCAGGTAGCCTGGTGGGTTAGCGCTTTGGACTAGTAACAGAGGTTTCTGAATCGAATCCCCGAGCTGACGGGTATAAAATCTGTCGTTCTGCCCCTGAACAAGGCAGTTAACCCACTGTTCCCCGGTAGGCCGTCATTGTAAATAATAATTTGTTCTTAACTGACTTGCCTAGTTAAATAAAATCGATGTTTGGGGCTGCTGGTGAACCATGATGTGCAGGTATAATCGGACACACTGGACTAGTGCACCGGGCAGCGCTCCCCAAACTCTGTCCTGGGGATCTCAAGGGAGGTATTTTTTTTTTTTTTTTTTGCCCTAGTACAGCTGACTCAAATGGTCAAAGCTTGATGATTAGTTGATTTATTTGAATCAGCTGTGTAGTGCTAGGGCAACAAACCAAAACGTGCATCCCTTGGGGTTCCGAGGACCGAGCTTGGGAAACGCTTCTTTAGGGTGTCTATAGCTAGGTTTTCATCCAATTGGTGACAGATTGTCATGGCAATATTCTAAAATCTGCATAATTCCCCCCATCAGTTCTTTCCATCAAATTGACGTGTGTGTGTGTGTGTGTGTGTACGTAGTGCACATAAAAATAAGTTTTGCAGTTGAATTCCCATTAAATGGGTTTCCAATCTCATTTTCAACTCTAGGCCTACTGATGGTTTTGTCACCCAAAAAATGTTGCGAATGTTCCCCCTCTGCTATTGGTACATGCGCTCTACAGCTTGCAGATAAGGTATAGCCCGCATGATGAGATTATTGTGGACAGAAGTGCAAGATTATTTGTCAAATGGCAGCCAATTGTATCGCTCATAATGTCACCAGCATAAGACCCTGGATAAGTCTAGGATAAGACCCTGGATAAGTCTAGGATAAGTCTAGCATAAGACCCTGGATAAGTCTAGCATAAGACCCTGGATAAGTCTAGCATAAGACCCTGGATAAGTCTAGCATAAGACCCTGGATAAGTCTAGCATAAGACCCTGGATAAGTCTAGCATAAGACCCTGGATAAGACCCTGAATAAGACCCTGGCATAAGACCCTGGATAAGACCAGAATAAGACCCTGGATAAGACCCTGGATAAGACCAGAATAAGACCCTGGATAAGACCAGAATAAGACCCTGGATAAGTCTAGCATAAGACCCTGGATAAGTCTAGCATAAGACCCTGGATAAGACCAGAATAAGACCCTGGATATTTATTGGAAAGGAGCATCAAGCTCATCACCGTGCTCTTTCACCACCGTTTTGAAGTTCATAACCTATTTCATCTAGCTTAGTAAACGACATCCTTTCCCATGATGTCGTGACGTTGTTGTTGTTTTATCCGACGTGTACTTAGCAAAAAGAACAACAAAAAAAAGTTGGATGTAATCCTGGTTAATGTCGAGCCAATTTTGAGGATGCTGGATTCCAAGAACACAGGATGAGATGTTACTATCCTTTGTGCAAGCACTTCCAAGAGTTAATGAACAGTGAGCGTGGTGAAATTTGGGGAGCGCATCGTCAGTAGTGTACCTTTTGGTTCCTAGGGTGTTTCGGCCTTTCACACTATACACCCTCCCCAAAGGCGGCCAGCGACAGGGTGATCAATCCTACGCTTGCGTCCCATTCCCAATTAGTCATAGGAGTTGCCTTGTTGTTGATAGCCAACAATGGAATTATATTTTGGGACAAACGTGTGCAAGTCTACAGAATACTTTTCGAGGTGGCCTAATCAGGTTACAATATTGTGACCGGTTGTGTTTATGCCACACAAAAGGTAATACATTTTGAAAGTTAAATGATAAATATTTCGGCTATATTGAAGTGTTAGGTTCTTGGTGCGTAAGGAAACAGGGGCTTGGATTTGACGTTTTCACTGCAGCCGGAAGTCGACTTCAACAATAAGGCATTTATTTATTGTATTGTGACGTTAAATGCTAGTCTAGGTCGGATAATTGCATTGTTCCTAAACTAGATCAATGGGGACATTTTTTGAGTCGGGTGTCTCATGTCCTCACTGTTCTTTCATGCGTAATGATCCACCTGGCCTCTCCTCTGCCCATCAGCTATTCATATTGGTTCTTGTTGTGGATTCATATTGAACATTGATGCAGCTTTGAATGCATGCATGTTTGCTATGCTTGCTAGTTATTGTATTGCAGATCTGGACAAACTATTCACCTAGCACTATTGTCACTATGAATGGTGGATAGAGGGTTAGACTGGTAGACTATATTGTCACTATGAATGTTGGATAGAGGGCAGGATAGACAGATTGATAGACTATAATGTCACTATGAATGGTGGATAGACAGAATTGAAGACTATATTGTCACTATGAATGGTGGATGGACTGGTAGAATGTCACTGAATGGTGGATAGAGGGCAGGATAGACAGATTGATAGACTATAATGTCACTGAATGGTGGATAGAGGGTTAGACTGGTAGACTATATTGTCACTATGAATGGTGGATAGAGGGCAGGATAGACAGACTGGTAGACTATTGTCACTGAATGGTGGATAGAGGGCAGGATCGACAGACTGGTAGACTATATTGTCACTATGAATGGTGGATAGAGGGCAGGATCGACAGACTGGTAGACTATATTGTCACTATGAATGGTGGATAGAGGGCAGGATCGACAGACTGGTAGACTATATTGTCACTGAATGGTGGATGGACTGGTAGACTATTGTCACTATGAATGGTGGATAGAGGGCAGGATCGACAGACTGGTAGACTATATTGTCACTATGAATGGTGGATAGAGGGCAGGATCGACAGACTGGTAGACTATATTGTCACTATGAATGGTGGATGGACTGGTAGACTATTGTCACTATGAATGGTGGATAGAGGGCAGGATCGACAGACTGGTAGACTATATTGTCACTATGAATGGTGGATAGAGGGCAGGATCGACAGACTGGTAGACTATATTGTCACTATGAATGGTGGATGGACTGGTAGACTATTGTCACTATGAATGGTGGATAGAGGGCAGGATCGACAGACTGGTAGACTATATTGTCACGGTGGTATAGTAAAAGTTAGCGTGCGAAAAAGCGTAGTCCATAAGACAAGAACCACATATGGGGGAGGCGGAGGCGGAGGCAAACAGATGAGTAAATATGGCTAGGATGGAAGAAATTACATAGTAAATATGGCTAGGATGGAAGAAATGACATAGTGAATCCTGCAAAAGAGCAAATGTAAACCGGGGGGAAAAAATGCACTACCCTCTCCTGTGCCGAAAAAATATATAAGTTCAACAACCCTCCCCTGTTTTGCTCCGTTCCAGTAAATGTCGGACTGTCCCTTATTTGAAAAATGTCCTACTGACAGATAAGGGGTATATCAGCATATGTTTCCAAAACAGTTAAAACACCGCGTCAGAATTGTAGTTCACTCGAAAACCAACTGTGGGCAACGCTAACCACTGAAAACCAAACTTAGAAGGGTTTTCCAGGGCTACTTTCACTATAGCCTGGTCCCAGATCTGTTTTCTCCTCATGTAGCCTGGTCCCAGGTCTATTGTGTCCTCCTGTAGCCTGGTCCCAGATCTGTAGCCTGGTCCCAGATCTGTAGCCTGGTCCCAGATCTGTAGCCTGGTCCCAGATCTGTAGCCTGGTCCCAGATCTGTAGCCTGGTCCCAGATCTGTAGCCTGGTCCCAGATCTGTAGCCTGGTCCCAGATCTGTAGCCTGGTCCCAGATCTGTTGCCTGGCCCCAGGTCTGTTGCCTCCTCCTGTAGCCTGGCCCCAGGTCTGTTGCCTCCTCCTGTAGCCTGAGTCTGAACGCTCTGAATGAACTGATATGATCTAAACCTTTTTTTTTTTTTTTTTTTTTACTTCACACTGATTATTCATAACGGTAGTTGAATGTGATTTATTTTATTAAATATGTTTGTTTTGTTATTGTGTGCTGAATTATATTGTTTTATACGCGTGTATGTTTTGTTCTGTTATTGTAATGTATACAGGGCTCTCTTGTGAAAGAGATTTTTGAATCTAATTTATTCTTTTTAAAAAAAATTTAGAGAAGGAAGCAAACAGCCACAGTCGATGGAGAACGATCAACACAACCAACGGCAGGTCAATCACCCAAGGCCCTTCTTCTATGTTCAGCCGGCTTCTCAACCTTACTACAACATGTATCATCATCATCATCATAATCAGTGGCAAAATATGAACAACCCATATAACCACTATACCTTACCTGGTTCAGGTAGGTCTACTTTTCATGTTTTTAATGAATGTGTCCCAAATGGAACCCTATTCCATATGTAGTGCACTACTTTATACCAGGGCCCTATGGGCCAGATAGTTCACTATAATAGGGATTAGGGTGCCATTTGAGTCATACTCTTTTATTTCTCAAACCAGAATTATGGAGTATTAGTTTACAGTGGATGATTTTCATTGACGCAAATACACGACGTGACCAAAAGTATGTGGACACCTGCTCGTCCAACATCTCATTCCAGAATCATGGGCATTAATATGGAGTTGGTCCCCCCTTTGCTGCTATAACAGCTTCTACTCTTCTGGGAAGGCTTTCCACTAGATGTTGGAACATTGCTGCTATAACAGCCTCTACTCTTCTGGGAAGGCTTTCCACTAGATGTTGGAACATTGCTGCTATAACAGCCTCCACTCTTCTGGGAAGGCTTTCCACTAGATGTTGGAACATTGCTGCTATAACAGCCTCCACTCTTCTGGGAAGGCTTTCCACTAGATGTTGGAACATTGCTGCGGGGACTTGCTTCCATCCAGCCACAAAAGCATTAGTGAGGTCGGGCACTGATGTTGGGTGATTAGGCCTGGATCGCAGTCGGCGTTCCAATCCATCCCAAAGGTGTTCGATGGGGTTGAGGTCAGGGCTCTCTGCAGGCCAGTCAAGTTCTTCCACACCGATCTTGACAAAACATTTCTGTATGGACCTCACTTTGTACACGGGGCATTGTCATGCTGAAACAGGAAAGGGCCTTCCCCAAATGGTTACCACAAAGTTGGAAGCACAGAATCGTCTTCACTGGAACGAAGGGGCCCGAACCATGAAAAACAGCCCCAGACAATTATTCCTCCTCTACCAAACTATACAGTCTCCTGGCATCCACCAAACCCAGATCAGTCTGTCGGACTGCCAGAATGGAAGCGTGATTCATCACTCCAAAGAACACGTTTCCACTGCTCCCGAGTTCAATGGCGGTGAGCTTTATACCACTCCAGCCAGACGGTTAGCGTAGTGCATGGGCTTGTGTGCGACTAGTCGGCCATGGAAACCCATTTCACGTCACTCCAGATGAACAGTTCTTGTGGTGACGTTGCTTCCAGAGACCGTTTGGAACTCTGTAGAGAGTGTTGCTTCAGCAGTCGGCGGTCCCATTCTGTGAGCTTGTGTGGCCTACCACTTCGCGGCTGAGCTGTTGTTGCTCCTAGATGTTTTCACTTCACAGTAACAGCACTTACAGTTGACCCGGGGCAGCTCTAGTCGGGTGGAAATTTGACGAACTGACTTGTTGGAAAAGGTGACATCCTATGACGGTGCCACGTTGAAAAGTCACTGAGCTCTTCAGTAAGGCCATTCTACTGACAATGTTTGTCTATGGAGATTGCATGGCTTTTTGCTCAATTTTATATACCTGTCAGCAACCGATGTGGTCTGAAATAACCAAATCCACTAACTTGAAAAGGTTTCTAACTACTTTTTGTGTATATATATATATAGTGTATTACTGCATAGTCATATTGTCTTGACAAAAACATGTGTTCTCTACAGGAAGTTATCCTTTTGGACGTCCTAGTTCATACATGTCCCCATACCCATACATGCAGTATCCTGGTCAATACATTGTTCCACACATCCATCCAGTTGATTACAGATGCATGTACGACCCACCTCGTTTCCACCCACCTCCTGTGCATGACCCCATGTTCCGCCACCAGCAACAACAACAACAACACTACAGTGTATGTATTATTGTGTTCAGATGTATAAGACAATTTATGTATTTTAAATGTTATATATTCAATTCATTAGATTATTAATGAATTCATTGTTTAATTTGTTCATTTACCATCACCAGGCTCAGGCCCAGAGAGAAGTGGCCTGCTCAGAGGCTCAGACCCAGTCCAGTGATGCTCTGAACAAGCTCCAGACGAACGAGAAGCAGGGCTCTGAGAAAGAGCTTGATTCCGGAGTTGTTTCCCAAGCTTCCGGAATCTTCTCGTCAGAGAATAAGGAAGGGAAACGTGAGGTGGGGGGAGACAGACACAGTAGTCGTGGAGCCTCGTATGGTAAGTTGGAAAGCAGCTGTTTGCAATCGTCGTCTCCACTGGCCAGGTTGTTCAGCATCAGTGACTCCACAGCGGCGGTCTACGACGGCGATTCGAGTCGGAGCCTTGGAGACCTGGGGCTTCAGGAGGGCTGGGCTGTAGACTCTGACGAGGAGCCCCCATTGGACAGCTCATCTGTTCAGGAGGAGGATATCCAGGACACGCGGCATCACGCAGCGGATGAGTGTCTTCATAGCTGTTCTTCTGAGAATCTTTGCCTCCTGTCTGCCATCTCTCAGTCCGACGACAGCCCCAGACCCGAAGACCCAGACAACCAGGCAGAGGAGGGGAGCGCCAATCCAGACAGTACTAGTTCCACTGAGGCACTTCTGAGGCCTCGGAGTCACTGCTCCAACCTGCTCTCTCCCCAGTCACTACCATCACCCTTAGCCTCTGACTGGCAAGCCTTAGAGCACATGAAACATGGAGGAGAAACGTTTGATGTTCCAGATGGGAGTCTGTGTGAACTGGATGTTGACCTGTCCTACCAGATCCTCTGTCTGCCCTTTGATAAGGTCACTCTTTTTTTTTACATTTATTTTTACAATACTTTCTATGGAATAGGTTTTTATAGCTGAATTGTTTGAGAGGAGAGCTTGTAAGTTAAGCATTTTATTATGTATCTGTATTGTCAAATAAACTTTTTTGATTTTAAATTGACAAGGTGTTTACAGAAAGTGCTCTGCAGAAGGACGTCTCTACCAGCTCCAGCGTTGCTCTGCGGTGTGAAGACCTCCAGGCCTCTCTGTCTCCTTCTCTCGCTACTTCCTCCACCACCCCAGTCCGTCACCACCACTACTACTGCCAGCCACAGACGGCTCACGAGAGGCTCAGTGTCCTGTGTTCATCCCTGGACGAGCTCTCGTCCCGGGACGAGATGTTCTCCACCGATCTGGAGGACGTGGATGCGTTGCCCGGATGTTCCGTCTACGCAAGGGGGAGGTTCTCTGCAGACCTCGGAGAGGCAGGGGTCAAGGAAGTCTGTCCCCAGTCCAAGAAGCTCATGTGCGTCTGCTGTGGAGCGAGCCTGTTGAAAGGAGGAGGGGTGAGCAGCAGGGTTAAAGTTCATCACAGCCCCAGGGTGTACGCCGCCGGAGACTCTGACGAGGTGGTCGAGCAGGAACAACGCGGATCTATAAGGACTTGTGAGAGAACGCACCCCAGTAGGGTGGTCGTGAAGAAGCACCCTGTCCACAAGAAACACCAGCCTCTCCCTCTACACATCCGACATGCTCCCAAACACAGCTGTAAGACAGGCCAGTGGAGAGAGGCTATTGGGCCCGAGGAGCAGGAACCAGAGACAGTGTTGGTGGGATCAGAGCTGAAGTATAATGAAGGCCATGTGGTGGAGGGGGAGAGTGGACACAGAACTGGGGATAAACAACACAGGACATGTAAAGGACATTTTCATTGCTTTGCTTCCAAAATGGCGCCCTATTTCCTTACCGACGCACTTAACCATACATTTGCTCTATCTTATCTCCGCTGTAGATGGACTGTGCCGAGACGGCGTTAATACTTCACATCCGGGCACATGGGAGAGTGGAGGTGCCAAGCCTAGACAGAAACCACACAGCTCACTGCCACGACCAGGTACCATAACCCAACCCTCGTCAATATATTTAATTGATAATATCCTTTCGGTCGTCCTAAATATCCGTGCTCGTATTCATAAAGCGTACTAGAGTATGAATGCTAATGTAGGTTTAGTTTAGCTTTATAGATCGGCAGCGTAGCCTAGTGGTTAGAGTGTTGGACTAGTAACTGGAAGGTTGCAAGTTCAAACCCCCGAGCTGACAAGGTACAAATCTGTCGTTCTGCCCCTGAACAGGCAGTTAACCCACTGTTCCTAGGCCGTCATTGAAAATAAGAATTTGTTCTTAACTGACTTGCCTAGTTAAATAAAGGTCAAATAAATAGATCCTAATGAAATGGACTGCTGGGACTCATAATCTGACACGCAGTATGAATACCAACCCTGTTGCATGGATCAAATGTGTTTTCTATGAGTGAGTGTCTGATGGTTCTGGCCCGATTTTTTTTTTTGTTTTCAGAGAGACCAGCACTGAGGAAAGCTCTGTGTAAGCCGCTGGTCTACCAGAGAGTCAGAGATGAGGAAAATGACGACGAGGTGCCACAACGATTTCAGAGGAGAAGGTTTCCTTTATCTGCTCTTGTTTCATTATCGACTATTCACTATATTAGTGTGTGTCCCAAAAGAGACCCTATTCCCTTTATAGTGCACTACATTTGACCAGAGCCCTATGGGCCCTATTCCCTTTATAGTGCACTACATTTGACCAGAGCCCTATGGGCCCTATTCCCTTTATAGTGCACTACATTTGACCAGAGCCCTATGGGCCCTATTCCCTTTATAGTGCACTACATTTGACCAGAGCCCTATGGGCCCTATTCCCTTTATAGTGCACTACATTTGACCAGAGCCCTATGGGCCCTATTCCCTTAATAGTGCACTACATTTGACCAGAGCCCTATGGGCCCTATTCCCTTAATAGTGCACTACATTTGACCAGAGCCCTATGGGCCCTATTCCCTTTATAGGCACTACATTTGACCAGAGCCCTATGTGTCCTATTCCCTTAATAGTGCACTACATTTGACCAGAGCCCTATGTGGCCTATTCCCTTTGTAGTGCACTACATTTGACCAGAGCCCTATGGGCCCTATTCCCTTTTGATAGTGCCCTATTCCCTACATTTGACCAGAGCCCTATGGGCCCTATTCCCTTAATAGTGCACTACATTTGACCAGAGCCCTATGGGCCCTATTCCCTTAATAGTGCACTACATTTGACCAGAGCCCTATGGGCCCTATTCCCTTTATAGGCACTACATTTGACCAGAGCCCTATGTGTCCTATTCCCTTAATAGTGCACTACGTTTGACCAGAGCCCTATGTGGCCTATTCCCTTTGTAGTGCACTACATTTGACCAGAGCCCTATGGGCCCTATTCCCTTTGTAGTGCACTACATTTGACCAGAGCCCTATGGGCCCTATTCCCTTTGTAGTGCACTACATTTGACCAGAGCCCTATTCCCTTAATAGTGCACTACATTTGACCAGAGCTCTATGGACCCTATTCCCTTAATAGTGCACTACGTTTGACCAGAGCCCTATGTGCCCTAGTCCCTTTATAGTGCACTACATTTGACCAGAGACCTATGGGCCCTATTCCCTTAATAGTGCACTACGTTTGTTTCGAAAGTGCACCATAAAAGGAGACTAGGGTGCCGTTTGGTGGGACACGTGTAATTTTGAGATGTTGGTCTATGAATCCACGTCTAAATCCACTTCATGTTTTTTTTTCTCCAGGTTCCACCAAGAGAAGAAACTCAAGGTTTTGATATCACATCCTTGACGAAATCAAAGAAAATGTCACAAACAAAGAGCACTTAGTAAAATGCATAACAGAAAATGTTTCGGATGGACACCATTTTGTTTTTTGTGATCAATAAAACCAAGGAGATAAAGCACTTCCAGGAGGTCCATAGACACTGTCAGTTGGCTAGCACTGTACTGTAGGTTGGTAAAATGTCCCCTCGGTCAGCACAGGGTTTGGTGGCTTTGAAAATCAGATTTGAACTGTTGTGACCAGTGGATTATTAAAATGAATTTCATAACACACACTAGTCTGTCTGGTTTATTAAACATGTGTATGTAAGTGATAATTTAAAACTTTATTCATTTTAATTGTGCACATTATTAAAATGGAACATGAAATGGCAAATAAAACATATTGGCAATGTTGGGTTTTGTCAGTTAACAACTATAAGTTAAGCAACTATATTTTTAGAGCTCTGGATCGAAACAGGGTCTGTAGTGATGCCTCTAGCACTGAGATGCAGTGCCTTAGACCGCTGTGCCACTCGGGAGCCTAAAATATAAATCCAACAATTTAAAAGATTATGCTGTGTTACAGTTCATATAAGGAAATCAGTCAATTGAAATAAATTCATTAGGCCCTAATCTATGGATTTCACAGGACTTGGGCGGGGTCGCAGCTATGGGTGGGCCTGGGACGGCCCACTTGGGAGCTAGACCAACCCACTGGGGAGCCAATCAGAATGAGTTTTTCCCCACAGATAGGGCTTTATTACAGACAGAAATACTCCACAGCCCCCCCTTTAATATCCCCAGCACAAGGTGCACATGCATGCTGCTTAATTAGTTTCTTGATAAACCACACTTGTCAACTGGATGGATTATCTTGACAAATTATAAAATGCTCACTAACAGGGATGTAAACAAATTTGTGCACAACATTTTAGACATTTTTGTGTGTATGGAACTTTTCTGGGATGTTTTATTTCAGTCGATGGAACATGTGACCAACACTTTACATGTTGTGTTTATATTTTTGTTCAGTATGTGTGTATATTATATATATATATGTGTGTATAGGTGTTTTTTAAGAAAGATGTCATGACGGCTGCGGTGCAATTTAGAAGTAGCCCAAAAACACCCAACCCGCGATCAATACATTTTCACCCGCAACGTCGTTTTCAAAGTTACAAAAAAAGAAATCCGGTAAACGGCGAATTTGGAAGGGCAACCCCGGTGGTTTCTGTACTGTACATCAAGATGATTTTTTTACATTTTTAACGCCATGACGTCAACGAACGTCAATTTGCGCTCCTCCGCTGCCGGCGTCACGTTTTTTAACCTGTTCCAGGGGATGTGTCTGGAGGAGCATGGCGTTACCGTGGAGCCACTGTTGGAGGTGGGCTACAGGCTCGACCCGTACGAGTTTACTAGAAACCATATGCTGTTTTAATGGAGGTTCTGCTACCTCGTTGCTCCGAGGAACTGGAACCGCGACTGGCTCGGGAAATGAGGTAAGATTTCACCGGGCGGGCTTGCTGTCACCTCGACAAAAGGTCAACCAGTAACTGATCTTATTGAATGAGTTACAGATGGTTTAGTGTAGCTATATTGGGCTTTAGTCCCGTTTTATTTCTAGTTGTAGTAGCTAACTAAAACAATATTGTAATGAATGACATTGCTTTTCTGGGTATAATGTTCGCTAAAGATGTGTTAGTTTGACAAGATTGTATTTCTAGCTGACAGTAACGTTAGCTGGTTTGTTATGTAGCTAAAGGTCAAGACACTGCATGTCACTTCAGGATTGCTATGTAACGATACTAAGTTTTGCACTTGATTTGTCTCACTAGGTGTTAACCCTATTAGGTTATCACTAGACAGAACTGTCAGTGGGTAGCCTACATTGGTCAAGTCTAACATTATGATGTTCACTGCCTAACTAGAAGGTCCTCTCAACTAGACCTCGGTGTAAGTTAGGCTGTCCTTCAAAAACCGGAGTAAAAGCTTTAAATTCTCACCACTCACCTGACTCAAAGGTTACATGTGCTCATGTTGTGGCGCTCAGGTTTATTAATTTGTGACATTGATTTCTTTCAGGGGCTGTCCTCAAGGACTGTACACACAACCTCACTAGGCAACTCTATTCTGACAAGGTGAGTCTGAGATTTGAAGTGTTATACGCTGTAGATTGCTTAATAGATTGTTTAATGTGTTTTTTTGTGCATTTTACTTTACACGTTTTTTCCCTGTAGGCACACATCAAGGTTGCTTTACCCTACACCGAAGCCTTGTTACTGCAAAAGGATCCACAGCGATGCCAAGTTGGAGGACCCCTTCACTCTAGCCCAAAAAGACTTGAATAATTTGTATGACGATATCAAGAAGGTAAGTCATTTGAATGAGTCATCATTTAGTATGTTGAGATTGTTTTTCAGATGAAAAGTGCGCTGTAAAATGAGATGTATTATTGTGACAGCATGGCTACAGTGGCGTTCTTATTTAGCTCACCAGACTATTGTTAGTGATTTTTCATAACATAACTGTGATATATTTGTATTTTCTGGGCTTCACAGGAACTATTTGTGTCCAAATCAGAGCTGAAGTCCATATGTGACTACTATTTTGACGGGAAGGGCAAGGCTTTCCGACCCATGATAGTGGTGCTAATGGCCCGGGCCTGCAATAGTCACAGCAGCCGAGACGGGTAAGACCTTATCCTGGGTGTAGCCTAGTCAGGTAGGTAGGTAGGTTGTATGCATTGTATGCATCTTTTATTTTTTTACCTTGATTTAACTAGGCAAGTCAGTTTAGAACAAATTACCGGGGAACAGGGGGTTAACTGCCTTGTTCAGAGGCTGAACGACAGATTTTTAACTTGTCAGCTCGGGGATTCGATCCAGCAACCTTTCGGTTATTGGTCCAACGCTCTACCCACTAGGCTACCCTGCCGCCTCTACACTAGGCCACCCTGCCGCCATGCATACTTGATGCTGTGTAGCCTGATCCGTCATCCTGACGGATCTCGTTTAGTTTCACTAGGAAAAGAGAAGGGAAGCTTGCGAGATCAGGATGGTCTCATGAGGCTACTAATGGGTTACAAGGAGACAGACCTGGGTGAGAAACTATGCTAAGGAAATGTATAGTACCCTTGCGCACACACACACACCAGGAACAACTTGCGTGTCTGGGGAGAATACACCGATTTAGAAAGGGAAATCTGTTTGTTTTGTTTAATGACTTTGTTACAGAAGATGGCTGTATTAGTTGAAATGAATCATGCATATACTATCACTGCAATAAACATTTCATTCATTAATTCAGGCTGCCCATCTTAGTGATGATGTGAACCAAGCTGTGAGAAAGGTATAACTGTGCTCTCTCTCTCTACCCCATTGCTGTCTCTCTCTCTCTAGAGATCTGCTCCCAGGTCAGCGATCCATAGCTATGATCTCTGAGATGATCCACACTGCCAGCCTGGTCCACGATGACGTCATTGACGGCTCGGACAAGCGCAGGGGGAAGACCACTATCAACGAAGTGTGGGGCGAGAGAAAGGTTAGCCGAGTCCTCTGAACGGGGGGGGTTGGTTGTCTGTTAGCAGTAGCCAATCCTGTTGTCATACACGCACGACACTAAGCTACTCAACTGCAACATATGCAATTATGTTATTTAAAGAGGGAAAAAAGGTCATATAAAATGGCCCCAAGTTCTCTTGAAGGTGCAATATTATCACTTTTCTGTAATGCATGTTATGACAAACTAATTCTCCCTTTAGTAGAAGTAAGATCATGTGACTGTGTGTTCTCTGTTCACTTATTCCCAGGCCATTTTAGCTGGAGACTTCATCCTCTCGGCAGCCTCCGTGGCTCTGGCCCGTATCGGGAACAACACAGTGGTGTCAGTCCTGTCTCAGGTCACGGAGGATCTGGTGCGAGGTAAGGACACACGAGTCGGTCTCGTGATGAGGTAGCCCTGCCCGCGACTTCAAAATCAGTGTCAACCTCGGAGGTAAATGACCTCTTGGCGTAATGGTGTCCTAACTATAGTTTCTCCCATGGGGAGACCTTGGTTCAGATCCTGCCTGTGACACATTGCACAATATATGCAGTCCATTTCACTTTCGGACACTGATTTGTATCTGTCTGTTACTGTATACCTATCAATCACCATTACCTGCTCCTTTACTATCTAGAGGTCGCGACCCTTCTGATTCTGTAAGGAGAAATGAGGAAGGAATGTTTTTGTTTGTTTTTTAAGATTACTAAAGTGTATAGGAAACACTCTCTGTTCTCATGAACATATTTGCTGCTGATCCAGGTGAATTCATGCAGCTGGGCTCCAAAGAGAACGAGGAGGAGAGATTCAAACACTACCTCGACAAGACGTTTAAGAAGACTGCCAGTCTCATCGCCAACAGTTGTAAAGCTGTATGTGCGTTTTGTCTCCACACCACATAATGCAGACTTCCAGGAAGTCTTCGAGGGCACTACTGGTTTGTGTTGACTGGGTTCTTGTCCATCTCAAGGTATCCATTCTAGTGAACTCCGATCCAGAGGTTCATGAAATAGCCTTTCAGTATGGGAGGAACGTTGGCATCGCCTTCCAGGTACATTTCTAATATTTACTTTTATGCCTCTTGAATCAATGGGTGCCGTTTTTAATCATTTAACTTATTTTTCCTTTTTTTTTGAGGAATGTATTTAACATTGAAATGTGTAAGTTATTGGGATGTGTGTGTGTGTGTGTGTGTCCCCTAGCTGGTGGATGATGTGCTTGACTTCACAGCGTGTGCCAGCCAACTAGGAAAGCCTTCAGCTACAGACCTCAAGCTGGGTCTGGCCACCGGACCTGTCCTGTTTGCCTGCCAACAGGTGTGTGTGTGTCTAAAGTAGTGCACTATATAGGGCATAGGGTGCCATTTGGGATGTTGGCGTTTGACTCACTTGGTCACTGTCTAATTTTCTAATTTCTAGGTTGAATCGCAGTGACTGTTCAATATGCATTGAGTGTACAAAACATTAGGAACACCTACTATTGGGCTGCACCCCCTTCTTGTCCTCAGAACAGCCTCAATTCGTCGGGGCGTGGGACTCTACAAGGTGTCGAAAGCGTTCCACAGGGATACTGGGCCCCATGTTTACTCCAATGCTTCCCACAGTTGTGTCAAGTTGACTGGATGTCCTTTGGGTGGTGGACCATTCTTGATACACACGGGAAATGGTTGAGTGTGAAAAACCCAGCAGCGTTGCAGTTCTTGACACAAACTCTGTGTGCCTGGCACCTACTACCGTACCCCGTTCAAAAGCACTTCACTCTTTTGTCTCAAATGTCTCGAGGCTTAAACATCTTTCTTTAACCTGTCTCCTGCCCTTCATCTACACTGATTCTATATAACAAATTACATCCAATAAGGGATCAGAGCTTTCACCTGGTCAGTCTGTCATGGAAAGAGCGTTCTTAATATTTTGTACCCTCAGTGTCGATTCATTTTATTTATTAAGCCAGGATAGTCCACTCAGTAACAATTGCTACTGTTTTCCAGGGAGTCCTGGCTTCACAATATCTGATTTGTCTGTGACAGTGTCTTAACGCTTTCTCTCTCTAGTTTCCTGAGCTGCAAGGTATGATCATGAGGCGGTTCAGCTCCAGTGGAGATGTCGCTCGTGCCTGGCAGTATGTCCAGGAGGTAAGAGACGTTGGGGGTCGTTAGGTGGAGGGGGGTCGGGGGCATTAACACGGTATAGAAATACTATTGGACCTATGATCATGTAGCAATTACAACTGACCTGTTTAGAAAGCACCCTGACTCACCCTCCTGTTTGTTCTGCCCTCAGAGTGAGGGTGTGGATCAGACCAACTACCTGGCCCAGCACTACTGCCAAGAGGCGATCCGGCAGATCAGCTTGCTCAGGCCCTCTCTGGAGCGGGACGCCCTTATCAGTCTCACCCAGATGGTCCTTACCCGTGACAAGTGAGACCCCACTCGTCACTTCAGGCAGCTACTTGTACCTGTGGAAGGCCACCCCATTGGGGGGGGGGGAGATGGTGATGGGTGGTTGTTTCATCAGTGATATTCACAGTGGGTCCTGATGGAGCACTGTTTATGCAGTTTATTTTTTTTATTAACTAAGATAAAGGTGGAACTAAACTGTGCATACACAGGTTCTTCAGGACTGAGTTCTGAGATGCACAGCACCTATGTCTTCTTCCTTTCCTCTGGGGAAAACACTGAAGGGGTCACAGAACAAAGAATGTTATTGACGTCAGGGGTTTTCAATGCCGGTCGTGCAGGAACCCTCCCTCCCCTCCTGAAAAAAAAAGGTTTCTGAACCAACCCCCACCTTTTCTTCAAAGCGATTTAAAATGGCATGTCAGTGAGGATTTGACACAGACCATCCAAGATCATTGTTAAAAAAATCACTGAGTTATCAAATGTTCATTGTGTACTGAAACTGCAGCCCCCCCCCGTTGAACTGGCAGATTGTATTTGGTCATCAATGGCAGTTGACATTGCTCTCAAGTTTTGGGACGGAATGGCCACTGCAGAATAATTTTCATTCCACGATGAGACCGAAGATGTTGTCTCATTGTGTGTGTGTGTGTGTGTGTGTGTGAAGACATTGCTCGAAGATCTGTCCGTACCGCACAAATGCCAAACTTTTGCCATGGTGACTCGTACCAATTTTTAGAGATGCTTCCTGTATCGAGGCCTTAACATCCACAATCACTGTACTGAAATTAAAACACATTTATTTATTTTTGAAGTCAAGTCTATCCATTTTGTTTTCATTCTCAATCACCACACCACTAGGTTGTATATGTAGGAGAATGGTTTATTATCAAAGGCTGTACATACAAAAAAAAATTAACATATATACACATTAAGGGCGGAGCTTTGATATTGCTGCCCATTGAGTTGGGACACTTGTCTCTGACTATAACAAGGCATTAGCTGCTATATACTGAAGGGGTTAAACTCGGTGAACTACCATGTTGACGTACAGGAAAGACGTATCATGTAGGAACTAACTTTTTTTTTAAACCAATGAAAACACCAACCTGAATTGTCATGGATGGATCGATAGTCAAACGTAATTCCTAAGAGATGGAGGGGGAGGAGCCTACAGCCATAGATGAGTATGGACAAAATGGTCGGGGTCAATTTGGAACAATGAAAGAAGAACCAGACCTGAGTTCTAAAACCATTATGGGTTAAAAACTATGACCGTTCTAAAGCCATTATGGGTTAAAAACTATGACCGTTCTAAAGCCATGTGACCTAGGTTTTCTTTTTTTGATCTATGAAGACTGAGGTCTGAGATGTCATGTTGATCACCATTATCACAGACTAGTCAAATGGCAACTTTTTTTTTTTTCAATAACACCATGACTAAACAGTTTTGAAAACTAAGCCCACGAAAACGGCATAACTGTTCACATTATATACTTTGATCCCCAAAAAATACCTACAGATAAATCATTTTGCTCAGATTAGACGTGTACTACAACTTTTTTTTTTAAATGGACGTGGAACTCTAAATAGTGAAAAGGTGTTATTTACAAACTGGGGAGTCACGACGTAATGGTGTTGCTTTTCACTGCGTTACCAGATGAAATAATTTATGCAAATTGAATATTCTTAAATTAAGAGCATTTTGAAAATAAAACCAAGTCGTCCCAGAATGCCTTGTGTCTAGACAATTTAAGCCTAAATTGAAAGTATTACAACAAAATGGAAGCATAATTAAACAGGATATACATTTTTATTAGATTTTGCTTTACGCTCCGACTTCAGGAATGACTGAAATAAAAAGGTTTCATTATTTTTATTTAAATTATTAAAAAGCAAAATAAGATTTAAAATTTAATATCCAAAATGGATCAGGCTTGTGATAACTTTTGTAGTTTTTGTTGTTGTCAAATCATAAAATAAAGTGTTTAAATCAATTAATCAAATGCGTTATCTAAATATTGAACAATTTGGGCAACAGAGAGAGGCAGAATAGGGCAGTTTGAAGCTTTATGGCATGAGGTTTTGGAGACGTCCAGGGGATGACTGGCAGGATGGGCGAGGGGGTGGGTCTGACCAAGGGGGAGGTCATTCATGTTTGTTAAAATGTGTGTATGTTGAGTTGTCTATTGTTTTTGTATTGTCAAAAAAGTCAAATAAAAAAATTAAGTAAATCAAACAGAATATTCTGTAGGACATTTGCATGTGTGTGTGTGGTAAGTAGCCTGCTTGAGATACTGCGATTGACATTCACTGAATTTACACTACAGACACCCAACAGGCTGCAGCTCACATTATATACAATTAACAGAAAGTAGCACTTCCACTGAAGGTCTACACAAAGATCGCCTAATGTTTACATATGCATTACATGCCGTCTGACAGACATAGTCTCCATATAGCATACTACTCTTGATACACTCAAAGACATTAATACTTTATAAGTGCATGAGAAATGTGTAGTTCAATAGATGAATAGTTGGGTCAGATGTTATGTCGTGCATATGTAAACAGGAAGAACACGTAAAGGCAGGATGTCCTTCAGCTAACGTTACCCTGGTCTCAAAGGAGGTGGGTGTCACCTTAATTGGGTAGAATGGGCTTGTGGTAAAGGCTGGAGCGGAATCAGTGGAACGGGATCAAACATGGTTTTCCAGGTTTTTGGACGCCATTCCATTTGCTCCGTTCCACCTATTGTTATGAGCCCGTCTTTCCCCTCAGCTGCCTCCACTGCCTGGTCTTTGAAAACATCCCTACATCACAGCCCTTGTGAGTACATTATCAGCCTTGTCCTATTCATTCATTATATACTTTATGCCCCTCAACCCACCCACCCACAACACCACCAACAACAAAATAAAGTAAATAGATATTTTGTATTTGGATTTATTTGCAATTAGTAAGAGACCAAACATTCTGTCATATCCAAAAGCACTTCCCTGTCCTTCGTAAGGTCAGACGTCTGTAGTAGAAGCACAATAGAGTGCAGTAGGGTCCCTCCAGTCAGCTTAGTGCATGAAGGACTCTACGTAGTTGCCGGGGAACAGGCCCGTGACTCCGCTACTGATTCCCTCGAACCAGCCATCATCGTTCTTCTTAATGATGTAGATGATGGCTCCCTCCATGAAGCTCAGCTCATCGTTTTTATCCGCAGTGTAGTCGTAGATGGCCACCACTGAGGAGGAGAGGAGGGGGAAAATCGTCAGAGGGAGAGAGAGACTTCGCAAACTGGATAAGGATGCAACGGGTAAGAAATAGTTGCCTGAAGATTTAACAAATTTACTGAGTGTCAAAATGTGCTCAAGTAGTTGACTGGTTCAGCTTAGTTTAAATACATCTGTGTGAATTGTATGGTAGGAAGGAGAAGTGAAATAGAGTGGTGTCGGTATTGAGCCCTGAGGAACACCTTTCTGCATGTAGCTCTTGGGCGCCCACTGGGGGTCTCCATCAGCATACGAGTCGCTGTACTGAACTACAGCCGCTTCCTCTTCCTCGTAGTCAACTGGTGGCGGCGGAGGAGGGGGAGGAGCTTCATCAAACATGGGCAGGTCATCGGGCGGAGGAGGGGGAGGCGGAGTGGGGGTGTCCGCAACTGCCAAATGGCGATGAGGTAAAGGAAGGGGAGAGAGAATGAGATTAGGAACGCTGCCTGAAACTGGGAGAAAGGAAACCGTACAATAGTACATTACATTTGGGCTTCGCATGCCACCAAGCCCAACAGTAGAGAAAACCACGCAAAAACCATGCAATCGTGAGAAGAGCAACATGCAGTGGTGTTTGTATGGCAGGCACCGATGGTTAGTCGGTCAAGGACCAAATAAAATGCATGACAGCGAGTTGTCGGCATGCTGATTTTTGTTGTTGTTGACCTTTCTTGATTTTGACCTGAGATTCGTTCCTCCAGGCCACTTGTTAAGAGATGTCATTTGGTTACACGTGTCCTGGGTACACCTGGGTAATGCTGCACTTGTTTTGAACATTCTATTTCCATTGTCTTCCCATTACATTTGAATTCTCGTCTGGTGTTTATTGTACAGTACCAGTATACAGTTTGCACGGCAGTAGAGAACTTGTGACTATCCTAGAGGGTATTGCAGCTCTATAACCATAAACACACACTGGTCCAATCCCAAATCGACCCTTAAACCATATGCACCTTATGCACTTGTGGAGATATGAGAGGATTTGATTGGAATAAGCAATATGGTGATACTTCCACCTAGCCTATCAGAGTACAAGGTGGAGCTACCACCAGAATGCCTGTACCTGTAAAATCTTCTAAAGATCTCCACAAGTGCACAGGGTGTAGGGCTGAGAGCACCATTTGGAAGTGGCCCATCCAGAGCTGTAACCAGTTTCAGTAGAGGGCAGCAGAGAACCCTGTCCTCCTATCAGTCATGTTCCAAAGTAACAACCCTGCTCCAATTTTATATGACACCTTGTGACCCAAGTCCAAGGAAAAACATTTTTCAGGGAAGATTTCGTAACACTTGGCTTCTGTAAATTATTAAAGAAGAATGCCTACAAATAAGTACAACGTAATAAACTGCAGCCTGAATAGTCGGTACGGACCTCTGAATCAGACTCTACATTTGTGATCGTGGAGGCTTACCTGCATACATCACACATGACCATTTCTGTATTGTACCAAAGGGGAATAAGAGCTCAGATATTCCCAAGGTTGTTGTTAATCAGAGGATGATATGCCATAATGCCATCAACACCCAGGGTACTAGATGAGTGGGTTCTGTTTCACTCTTTCGACTGGAAATGAAAGCCTTCGTACCGTTACGAAGCAGCTATAAAATGGTGTTACTTTAATTCTGCCAGTAACATAAATGTTTAGACCTTCAATATGTTTAGTCCTGTTTAGTCCTTCAATATGTTTAGTCCTGTTTAGTCCTTCAATATGTTTAGTCCTGTTTAGTCCTTCAATATGTTTAGTCCTTCCATATGTTTAGTCCTGTTTAGACCTTCAATATGTTTAGTCCTGTTTAGTCCTTCAATATGTTTAGTCCTGTTTAGTCCTTCAATATGTTTAGTCCTTCAATATGTTTAGTCCTTTCATATGTTTAGTCCTTCCATATGTTTAGTCCTGTTTAGTCCTTCAATATGTTTAGTCCTTCAATATGTTTAGTCCTTCCATATGTTTAGTCCTTCAATATGTTTAGTCCTGTTTAGTCCTTCCATATGTTTAGACCTTCAATATGTTTAGTCCTGTTTAGACCTTCAATATGTTTAGTCCTGTTTAGTCCTTCAATATGTTTAGTCCTTCAATATGTTTAGTCCTTCAATATGTTTAGTCCTGTTTAGACCTTCAATATGTTTAGTCCTTCAATATGTTTAGTCCTTCAATATGTTTAGTCCTTCAATATGTTTAGTCCTTCAATATGTTTAGTCCTTCCATATGTTTAGTCCTTCAATATGTTTAGTCCTTCAATATGTTTAGTCCTTCAATGTTTAGTCCTTCAATATGTTTAGTTTAATATGTTTAGTCCTGTTTAGTCCTTCAATATGTTTAGTCCTGTTTAGACCTTCAATATGTTTAGTCCTTCAATATGTTTAGTCCTGTTTAGTCCTGTTTAGTCCTTCAATATGTTTAGTCCTGTTTAGTCCTTCAATATGTTTAGTCCTTCAATATGTTTAGTCCTGTTTAGTCCTTCAATATGTTTAGTCCTTCCATATGTTTAGTCCTGTTTAGTCCTTCAATATGTTTAGTCCTTCAATATGTTTAGTCCTTCAATATGTTTAGTCCTTCCATATGTTTAGTCCTTCAATATGTTTAGTCCTGTTTAGTCCTTCCATATGTTTAGTCCTTCAATATGTTTAGTCCTGTTTAGTCCTGTTTAGACCTTCAATATGTTTAGTCCTTCAATATGTTTAGTCCTGTTTAGACCTTCAATATGTTTAGTCCTTCACTATGTTTAGTCCTGTTTAGTCCTTCCATATGTTTAGTCCTTCCATATGTTTAGTCCTTCAATATGTTTAGTCCTGTTTAGTCCTTCCATATGTTTAGACCTTCAATATGTTTAGTCCTGTTTAGACCTTCAATATGTTTAGTCCTGTTTAGTCCTGTTTAGACCTTCAATATGTTTAGTCCTTCAATATGTTTAGTCCTGTTTAGACCTTCAATATGTTTAGTCCTTCACTATGTTTAGTCCTGTTTAGTCCTTCCATATGTTTAGTCCTTCCATATGTTTAGTCCTTCAATATGTTTAGACCTTCAATATGTTTAGTCCTTACATATGTTTAGTCCTGTTTAGTCCTTCAATATGTTTAGTCCTTCCATATGTTTAGTCCTGTTTAGTCCTGTTTAGACCTTCAATATGTTTAGTCCTGTTTAGTCCTTCAATATGTTTAGTCCTTCAATATGTTTAGTCCTTCAATATGTTTAGTCCTTTTAGTCCTTCAATATGTTTAGTCCTTTTAGTCCATATGTTTAGTCCTTCCATATGTTTAGTCCTTCCATATGTTTAGTCCTGTTTAGTCCTTCCATATGTTTAGTCCTGTTTAGTCCTTCAATATGTTTAGTCCTTCAATATGTTTAGTCCTTCCATATGTTTAGTCCTTCAATATGTTTAGTCCTTTTAGTCCTTCCATATGTTTAGTCCTTACATATGTTTAGTCCTTCCATATGTCAATATGTTTAGTCCAGTTTAGTCCTTCAATATGTTTAGTCCTTCAATATGTTTAGTCCTGTTTAGTCCTTCAATATGTTTAGTCCTTCCATATGTTTAGTCCTGTTTAGTCCTGTTTAGTCCTTCAATATGTTTAGTCCTGTTTAGTCCTTCAATATGTTTAGTCCTTCAATATGTTTAGTCCTTCAATATGTTTAGTCCTGTTTAGTCCTTCAATATGTTTAGTCCTTCAATATGTTTAGTCCTTCCATATGTTTAGTCCTGTTTAGTCCTTCAATATGTTTAGTCCTGTTTAGTCCTTCAATATGTTTAGTCCTGTTTAGTCCTTCCATATGTTTAGTCCTTCAATATGTTTAGTCCTGTTTAGTCCTTCCATATGTTTAGTCCTGTTTAGTCCTGTTTAGTCCTTCAATATGTTTAGTCCTTCAATATGTTTAGTCCTGTTTAGTCCTTCAATATGTTTAGTCCTTCAATATGTTAGTCCTTCCATATGTTTAGTCCTGTTTAGTCCTTCAATATGTTTAGTCCTGTTTAGTCCTTCAATATGTTTAGTCCTTCCATATGTTTAGTCCTGTTTAGTCCTTCAATATGTTTAGTCCTTCAATATGTTTAGTCCTGTTTAGTCCTTCAATATGTTTAGTCCTTCAATATGTTTAGTCCTTCAATATGTTTAGTCCTGTTTAGTCCTTCAATATGTTTAGTCCTTCAATATGTTTAGTCCTGTTTAGTCCTTCAATATGTTTAGTCCTTTTAGTCCTTCAATATGTTTAGTCCTTCAATATGTTTAGTCCTTCAATATGTTTAGTCCTTCAATATGTTTAGTCCTTCCATATGTTTAGTCCTGTTTAGACCTTCAATATGTTTAGTCCTGTTTAGTCCTTCCATATGTTTAGTCCTTCCATATGTTTAGTCCTGTTTAGTCCTTCAATATGTTTAGTCCTTCAATATGTTTAGTCCTGTTTAGTCCTTCAATATGTTTAGTCCTTCAATATGTTTAGTCCTGTTTAGTCCTTCAATATGTTTAGTCCTGTTTAGTCCTTCCATATGTTTAGTCCTTCAATATGTTTAGTCCTTCCATATGTTTAGTCCTTCCATATGTTTAGTCCTTCAATATGTTTAGTCCTTCAATATGTTTAGTCCTGTTTAGTCCTTCAATATGTTTAGTCCTGTTTAGTCCTTCAATATGTTTAGTCCTTCAATATGTTTAGTCCTTCAATATGTTTAGTCCTGTTTAGTCCTTCAATATGTTTAGTCCTTCAATATGTTTAGTCCTGTTTAGTCCTTCAATATGTTTAGTCCTTCAATATGTTTAGTCCTGTTTAGTCCTGTTTAGTCCTTCAATATGTTTAGTCCTTCAATATGTTTAGTCCTTCAATATGTTTAGTCCTTCCATATGTTTAGTCCTTCCATATGTTTAGTCCTGTTTAGACCTTCAATATGTTTAGTCCTGTTTAGTCCTTCAATATGTTTAGTCCTGTTTAGTCCTTCAATATGTTTAGTCCTGTTTAGTCCTTCAATATGTTTAGTCCTTCAATATGTTTAGTCCTGTTTAGTCCTTCCATATGTTTAGTCCTGTTTAGTCCTGTTTAGTCCTTCGATATGTTTAGTCCTTCAATATGTTTAGTCCTGTTTAGTCCTGTTCAGTCCTTCAATATGTTTAGTCCTGTTTAGTCCTTCAATATGTTTAGTCCTTCAATATGTTTAGTCCTGTTTATATGTTTAGTCCTGTTTAGTCCTTCAATATGTTTAGTCCTGTTTAGTCCTTCAATATGTTTAGTCCTTCCATATGTTTAGTCCTGTTTAGTCCTTCAATATGTTTAGTCCTTCCATATGTTTAGTCCTGTTTAGACCTTCAATATGTTTAATCCTGTTTAGTCTTTCAATATGTTTAGTCCTGTTTAGACCTTCAATATGTTTAGTCCTTACATATGTTTAGTCCTTCAATATGTTTAGTCCTGTTTAGTCCTTCAATATGTTTAGTCCTTCGATATGTTTAGTCCTTCAATATGTTTAGTCCTGTTTAGTCCTGTTCAGTCCTTCAATATGTTTAGTCCTGTTTAGTCCTTCAATATGTTTAGTCTTTCAATATGTTTAGTCCTGTTTAGTCCTTCAATATGTTTAGTCCTTCAATATGTTTAGTCCTTCAATATGTTTAGTCCTTCAATATGTTTAGTCCTTCCATATGTTTAGTCCTTCCATATGTTTAGTCCTGTTTAGTCCTTCAATATGTTTAGTCCTTCAATATGTTTAGTCCTTCCATATGTTTAGTCCTTCCATATGTTTAGTCCTTCCATATGTTTAGTCCTGTTTAGTCCTTCAATATGTTTAGTCCTTCAATATGTTTAGTCCTGTTTAGTCCTTCAATATGTTTAGTCCTTCCATATGTTTAGTCCTTCAATATGTTTAGTCCTGTTTAGTCCTTCAATATGTTTAGTCCTTCAATATGTTTAGTCCTGTTTAGTCCTTCAATATGTTTAGTCCTGTTTAGTCCTTCAATATGTTTAGTCCTGTTTAGTCCTGTTTAGTCCTTCAATATGTTTAGTCCTGTTTAGTCCTTCAATATGTTTAGTCCTGTTTAGTCCTTCAATACGTTTAGTCCTTCAATATGTTTAGTCCTGTTAAGTCCTGTTTAGTCCTTCAATAGACCTTCAATATGTTTAGTCCTTCAATATGTTTAGTCCTGTTTAGTCCTTCCATATGTTTAGTCCTTCCATATGTTTAGTCCTGTTTAGTCCTTCAATATGTTTAGACCTTCAATATGTTTAGTCCTTACATATGTTTAGTCCTGTTTAGTCCTTCAATATGTTTAGTCCTTCCATATGTTTAGTCCTGTTTAGTCCTGTTTAGACCTTCAATATGTTTAGTCCTGTTTAGTCCTTCAATATGTTTAGTCCTTCAATATGTTTAGTCCTGTTTAGTCCTTCCATATGTTTAGTCCTTCAATATGTTTAGTCCTGTTTAGTCCTTCCATATGTTTAGTCCTGTTTAGTCCTTCAATATGTTTAGTCCTTCAATATGTTTAGTCCTGTTTAGTCCTTCAATATGTTTAGTCCTTCCATATGTTAGTCCTTCCATATGTTTAGTCCTGTTTAGTCCTTCAATATGTTTAGTCCTTCAATATGTTTAGTCCTGTTTAGTCCTTCCATATGTTTAGTCCTGTTTAGTCCTTCAATATGTTTAGTCCTTCAATATGTTTAGTCCTTCCATATGTTTAGTCCTTCCATATGTTTAGTCCTTCCATATGTTTAGTCCTTCCATATGTTTAGTCCTTCAATATGTTTAGTCCTTCAATATGTTTAGTCCTGTTTAGTCCTTCAATATGTTTAGTCCTTCAATATGTTTAGTCCTGTTTAGTCCTTCAATATGTTTAGTCCTGTTTAGTCCTTCAATATGTTTAGTCCTTCAATATGTTTAGTCCTTCCATATGTTTAGTCCTTCCATATGTTTAGTCCTTTTAGTCCTTCCATATGTTTAGTCCTTCCATATGTTTAGTCCTGTTTAGACCTTCAATATGTTTAGTCCTGTTTAGTCCTTCCATATGTTTAGTCCTTCAATATGTTTAGTCCTTCAATATGTTTAGTCCTTCAATATGTTTAGTCCTTCAATATGTTTAGTCCTGTTTAGTCCTTCAATATGTTTAGTCCTGTTTAGTCCTTCAATATGTTTAGTCCTTCCATATGTTTAGTCCTGTTTAGTCCTTCAATATGTTTAGTCCTGTTTAGTCCTTCAATATGTTTAGTCCTTCAATATGTTTAGTCCTTACATATGTTTAGTCCTTCAATATGTTTAGTCCTGTTTAGTCCTTCAATATGTTTAGTCCTTCAATATGTTTAGTCCTGTTTAGTCCTTCAATATGTTTAGTCCTTCAATATGTTTAGTCCTGTTTAGTCCTGTTCAGTCCTTCAATATGTTTAGTCCTGTTTAGTCCTTCCATATGTTTAGTCCTTCAATATGTTTAGTCCTGTTTAGTCCTGTTTAGTCCTTCAATATGTTTAGTCCTTCAATATGTTTAGTCCTGTTTAGACCTTCAATATGTTTAGTCCTTACATATGTTTAGTCCTTCAATATGTTTAGTCCTGTTTAGTCCTTCAATATGTTTAGTCCTTCCATATGTTTAGTCCTGTTTAGTCCTTCAATATGTTTAGTCCTGTTTAGTCCTTCAATATGTTTAGTCCTGTTTAGTCCTTCAATATGTTTAGTCCTGTTTAGTCCTTCAATATGTTTAGTCCTTCAATATGTTTAGTCCTGTTTAGTCCTTCAATGTTTAGTCCTGTTTAGTCCTTCGATATGTTTAGTCCTTCAATATGTTTAGTCCTTCAATATGTTTAGTCCTTCAATATGTTTAGTCCTTCAATATGTTTAGTCCTGTTTAGTCCTTCAATATGTTTAGTCCTTCAATATGTTTAGTCCTGTTTAGTCCTTCAATATGTTTAGTCCTGTTTAGTCCTGTTTAGTCCTTCAATATGTTTAGTCCTGTTTAGTCCTTCAATATGTTTAGTCCTTCAATATGTTTAGTCCTTCAATATGTTTAGTCCTTCAATATGTTTAGTCCTGTTTAGTCCTTCAATATGTTTAGTCCTTCAATATGTTTAGTCCTGTTTAGTCCTTCAATATGTTTAGTCCTGTTTAGTCCTGTTTAGTCCTTCAATATGTTTAGTCCTGTTTAGTCCTGTTTAGTCCTTCAATATGTTTAGTCCTGTTTAGTCCTTCAATATGTTTAGTCCTTCAATATGTTTAGTCCTGTTTAGTCCTTCAATATATTTAGTCCTTCCATATGTTTAGTCCTGTTTAGTCCTTCAATATGTTTAGTCCTTCAATATGTTTAGTCCTTCAATATGTGCCGCTCATTCTGTGATTTTTTTGTGGGTGAAATTATACTTAACATACAGCGCCTTCGGAAAGTATTCAGACCCCTTGACTTTTTCCACATTTTGTTACATCATGCCTTATTCTAAAATTGATTACATGTTTGTTTTTTTGCAATGTAAACACAATAACCCCATAATGACAAAGTGAAAACTGGTTTGAGTAATGTTTGCAAATGTATTAAAAATAAAAAACAGAAATACCTTATTTACATAAGTATTAAGACCCTTTGCTATGAGACTAAATCGAGCTCAGGTACATCCTGTTTCAGTTGATCATCCTAGAGATGTTTCTACAACTTGATTGGAGTCCAACTGTGATAAATTAAATTGATTGGATATGATTTGGAAAGGCACACACCTGTCTGTCTATATAAGGTCCCACAGTTGACGGTGCATGTCAGAGCAAAAACCAAACCACGAGGTTGAAGGAATTGTCCGTATAGATCCGAGACAGGATTGTGTCGAGGCACAGATCTGGGAAAGGCTACAAAAAAAAACATTTCTGCAGCATTGAAGGTCCCCAAGAACACAGTGGCCTCCATCATTCTTAAATGGAAGAAGTTTGGAACCACCAAGACACTTCCTAGAGCTGGCCGCATGGCCAAACTGAGCAATCGGGGGAGAAGGGCCTTGGTCAGGGAGGTGACCAAGAACCCAATGGTCACTCTTACAGAGCTTTAGAGCTCCTCTGTGGAGATGGGATAACCTTCCAGAAGGACAACCATCTCTGCAGCACTCCAACAATCAGGCCTTTATGGTAGAGTGGCCAGACAGAAGCCACTCCTTAGTAAAAGGCACATGACAGGCTGCTTGGAGTCTGCCAAAAGGCACCTAAAGGACTCTCAGACCATGACAAACAAGATTATCTGGTCTGATGAAACCAAGATTGAACTCTTTGGCCTGAATGCTAAGTGTCACGTCTGGAGGAAACCTGGCACCATCCCTACGGTGAATCATGGTGGTGGCAGTATCATGCTGTGGGGATGTTTTTCAGCGGCAGGGACTGGGAGACTAGTCAGGATCGAGGCAAAGATGAACGAAGCAAAGTACAGAGAGATCCTTGATGAAAACCTGCTCCAGAGTGACTCGATGCTGTAATCGCTGCCAAAGGTGCTTTAACAAACCTGAGAAAGCTTGAGAGGATCTGCAGAGAAGAATGGGAGAAACATCCAATATAAATCAAATCAAATGTATTTATATAGCCCTTCGTACATCAGCTGATATCTCAAAGTGCTGTACAGAAACCCAGCCTAAAACCCCAAACAGCAAGCAATGCAGGTGTAGAAGCACAGTGGCTAGGAAAAACTCCCTAGAAAAGGCCAAAACCTAGGAAGAAACCTAGAGAGGAACCAGGCTATGAGGGGTGGCCAGTCCTCTTCTGGCTGTGCCATATACAGGTGTGCCAAGCTTGTAGCGTCATACCCAAGAAGACTTGAGGCTGTAATCACTGCAAAAGGTACTTCAACAAAATACTGATTAAATGGTCTGAATACTTATGTAAATGTGATATTTCAGGTTTTGTTTATTTCATAAATGAGCAAAACATGTAAAAACATTTTTTTTTTGCTTTGTCATTATGGGGTGTTGTGATGTCACTATGGGGTGTTGTGATGTCACTATGGGGTGTTGTGATGTCACTATGGGGTGTTGTGATGTCACTATGGGGTATTGTATACATTCTCCTGAATAATCTTGGAATGGAGCCACTTTTTACACTATTTGTCCTCAGTATCTGCATAGCGGAGAAAGCAATGGGTGTCAATGGCAATAAGCATCTGTCTGAGAATACTATTTATTAACACAGACAATAGATAAGAGCTGTCTACTGCACAGGACAGACAGATGGGCAGGACAGACAGACAGGCAGGACAGTTGAGTGAACAGGCACAAAGCATGCTGTATGTGATTGACAGATGGGGGTTGTTCTACTCAGATTTAAGGGAAAAGGGTGAGTGATCGATCTGGGGAACAGGGAGAGTGATCTGGGGAACAGAGAGAGTGTGTGCTGGGGCTGTGGACTTACTGTTCTCCTGCACCCTGGCCACAAAGCCTGTCAGAGGTATCTGTGGAGTCAGCTGGGGCATGGGGGGAGGAGGGGCAGCTATAGCCACGGGAAGCCCCCCCACACATACCAAACGAAAAGAGAGAAATCAAGGATATAAAGTAGACAGAGAGGACAGAGAGAAGGACGAGAGAAACAGATATCAGTCACCAACAATAGATGAAAATATTATCCCAACCCAAGTCAACAGGAAACAGAGTGCCCCGACCCAAGTCAACAGGAAACAGAGTGCCCCGACCCAAGTCAACAGGAAACAGAGTGCCCCGACCCAAGTCAACAGGAAACAGAGTGCCCCGACCCAAGTCAACAGGAAACAGAGTGCCCCGACCCAAGTCAACAGGAAACAGAGTGCCCCGACCCAAGTCAACAGGAAACAGAGTGCCCCGACCCAAGTCAACAGGAAACAGAGTACCCGACCCAAGTCAACAGGAAACAGAGTACCCCGACCCAAGTCAACAGGAAACAGAGTACCCCGACCCAAGTCAACAGGAAACAGAGTGCCTCTACCCAAGTCAATACAATACTATCATTGCAAGAATTAAGAGACACACACATTGCAAGGTTAGTCATGAGTTTTGTGCACTTCTACAAGGAAATTAGTTTGATATGTAATGTGTACAAATCTATGCTTGTGGTTTTTAGTTCAGGGAGGCCAGAGACTGAGTCCAGGTTTCCCAAGGTATTTGATTGTTGTATAGACTGAGGGATTATACAGAGATTAGGTTTGATTGTTGTACAGATTGAGGGATTATACAGAGATTAGAGACTCGTACATTTCCTCAATGAAAACAATGTACTGAGCAAATGTCAAATTGGCTTTTTACCAAATTACCGTACAACAGACCATGTATTCACCCTGCACACCCTAATTGACAACCAAACAAACCAAAACAAAAGGCAAAGTCTTCTCATGCTTTGTTGATTTCAAAAAAGCCTTCGACTCAATTTGGCATGAGGGTCTACTATACAAATTGATGGAAAGTGGTGTTGGGGGTAAAACATACGACATTATAAAATCCATGTACACAAACAACAAGTGTGTTGTTAAAATTGGCAAAAAACACACATTTCTTCACACAGGGTCGTGGGGTGAGACAGGGATGCAGCTTAAGCCCCACCCTCTTCAACATATACATCAACGAATTGGCGCGGGCACTAGAAAAGTCTGCAGCACCCGGCCTCACCCTACTAGAATCCGAAGTCAAATGTCTACTGTTTGCTGATGATCTGGCGCTTCTGTCACCAACCAAGGAGGGCCTACAGCAGCACCTAGATCTTCTGCACAGATTCTGTCAGACCTGGGCCCTGACAGTAAATCTCAGTAAGACCAAAATAATGGTGTTCCAAAAAAGGTCCAGTCACCAGGACTACAAACACAAATTCCATCTAGACACTGTTGCCCTAGAGCACACAAAAAACTATACATACTTTGGCCTAAACATCAGCGCCACAGGTAACTTCCACAAAGATGTGAACAATCTGAGAGACAAGGCAAGAAGGGCATTCTATGCCATCAAAAGGAACATAAATTTCAACATACCAATTAGGATCTGGCTAAAAATACTTGAATCAGTTACAGTTATACATTGCCCTTTATGGTTGTGAGGTCTGGGGTCCGCTCACCAACCAAGAATTCATCAAATGGGACAAACACCAAATTGAGACTCTGCACGCAGAATTCACGCAGAGAGAATTAGGCCGATACCCACTAATTATCAAAATCCAGAAAAGAGCTGTTAAATTCTACAACCACCTAAAAGGAAGCGATTCCCAAACCTTCCATAACAAAGCCATCACCTACAGAGAGATGAACCTGGAGAAGAGTCCCCTAAGCAAGCTGGTCCTGGGGCTCTGTTCACAAACACACTCTACAGAGCCCCAGGACAGCAGCACAATAAGACCCAACCAAATCATGAGAAAACAAAAAGATAATTACTTGAAACATTGGAAAGAATTAACAAAAAAACAGAGAAAACTAGAATGCTATTTGGCCCTAAACAGAGAGTACACAGTGGCAGAATACCTGTCCACTGTGACTGACCCAAACTTAAGGAAAGCTTTGACTATGTACAGATTTAGTGAGCATAGCCTTGCTATTGAGAAAGGCCGCCGTAGGCAGACATGGCTCTCAAGAGAAGACAGGCTATGTGCACACTGCCCACAAAATGAGGTGGAAACTGAGCTGCACTTCTTAACCTCCTGTCCAACGTATGACCATATTCGAGATACATATTCCCCTCAGATTACACAGATCCACAAAGAATTCGAAAACAAATCCAATTTTGATAAACTCCCATCTCTACTGGGTGAAATTCCACAGTGTGCCATCACAGCAGCAAGAAGGGTTTAGGTCAACATTGGATCATTCAGAAATCCTCACTGAACTTCTGGAGAGAGTTTGCTGCACTGAAAGTAAAGGGGCTGAATAATTTTGCACGCCCAATTTTTCAGTTTTTGATTTGTTAAAAAAGTTTGAAATATCCAATAAATGTCGTTCCACTTCATGATTGTGTCCCACTTGTTGTTGATTCTTCACAAAAAAATTGAGTTTTATATCTTTATGTTTGAAGCCTGAAATGTGGCAAAAGGTCGCAAAGTTCAAGGGGGCTGAATACTTTCGCAAGGCACTGTATATATATATATATTATATGACATTTGTAATGTCTTTATTGTTTTGAAACTTCTGTATGTGTAATGTTTACTGTTAATTTTTATTGTTTATTTCACTTTTGTATAATATCTACCTCACTTGCTTTGGCAATGTGAACACATGTTTCCCATGACAATAAAGCCCCTTGAATTGAATTGATTAGGTTTGATTGTTGTACAGATTGAGGGATTATACAGAAATTAGGTTTGATTTTAGTACAGACTGAGGGATTATATAGAGATTAGGTTTGATTATTGTCAAATTGCCAGTTCCTGCTCCTAATCCTAATCTGAATGAGATGATTGTAGCGTTGCCGTACGGCTGTCTGCAACCCTACTGCCCCTGGCTTTCAATGAACCGAGTTACGTTCACAAACCGTGGCGTGAAGAGTGCCACCCATAGAAATATAATCGATAAGGCCTTCGAACCTCTAATCCTGGCCATTTGACTGGTCAACTCATGGGTACACTCACAATGGCTGCCGATCCACCCAGTATGTCATCATTGATTTAAATGGGGAGGCCCGTTCTACAGACTCTATTTCTATGGTGCCACCATTTTAAAATAAACAGCTGACCTTAGAGATGGTCAGGGTCAAGGGTCAGGGACAAGTGACTCATCACAGCAGGGGTCCACCTGTGTGTAATCAGCTGCAGTAGCATGTTGCAGTTGTCCGCACCGATGTCTAAATGCATATTTTGTCTTACAATCATCGACGGCCTGATGTTTCTGTCTGAAATTAAATTATTATAATTTTTTTTTTTTACATGAATAGATAAGATAGGGTCCAATATTTAATCTTTTCAAATTCCACCCCTAGAAAGGCTACTGCTAATGCTGTTTTAAAATGGCTGTTAAACTATAGGCTCGAGGTCAACCCCTGCTAATGCTGTTTTAAAATGGCTGTTAAACTATAGGCTCGAGGTCAACCCCATGTCTAAATCAGGATCTTTTACTGAAGGAAGCACGCCATGCCGTTATATATGCTTGGATAAGTGGCTCATTAGCAGCTGCAGAAAGTCGTGTTATGGAACAGCCACGGGGTTCATGACATCACTACAAAAAGGAGAGAAGAAAAAGAATCATCTGAAAGTTCCAGGCCTGGACATCTCTCGCGTCTACAGCGTGCGGTGTAGATCTGGGACTAGACGCAACGACAAGAAGGGAAGAGTGACTACAGTTATAAATGATGTAGGGGGACGAGGGTTCTGGCTCCTCCTCCTCCTCCATTCTGTTTGTGCATCCCAAATGGTACCCTATTCCTTTTATAGTGCACTACTTTTGACCAGAGCCCTATGGACCCTATTCCCTTTATAGTGCACTACTTTAGACCAGAGCCCTATGGACCCTATTCCCTTTATAGTGCACTACTTTAGACCAGAGCCCTATGGCACCCTATTCCCTATATAGTGCACTACTTTAGACCAGAGCCCTATTCCCTATCTAGTGCACTACTTTAGACCAGAGCCCTATGGACCCTATTCCCTCTATAGTGCACTACTTTAGACCAGAGCCCTGTGGGGAATAGTGTGCGATTTGGGACACAAGACAGTGTCCTCTTAGTGCTTGATGGACCTTAACATTCAATGACAACCCTCCGCACACGGTGATGCCTGTTAACATTGTGACAGTGAGATGAACGCCAGCCCGGTCTTTCACAGTGTAAGTGAATGGGAGAGAGGGGAGAGCCGAGGCGAATCTCAATTCCAACTGGAACACGTGGCTGCCGACAGCTTGACTTCATCACATTTTATTCTCTATCTTCTTTTGAATTGATTTATTTATTTTTCCCATTTTGACTTGATGAGGTTATTGAGTTCAGTCCACCCTGCACATCACCGGCCTGTGTCTGTGTTCCCACGGGAGTTTTAGTGGAAGGGTACAGGACAGAGGACTACAAGTGGACACTAGTACATTTGAGGGAACAGGGAGAGAAGAGAGAGGTGGAAATCAACCACTTTAAAGAGGTTGTGAAACACACAAATAAATTGTGATTTTAACAAATCCTCAGATCGTACTTAAAACAGAGGCATATTGAATGTACCAGCTGGAGAATCCGAGGACTGGAATATATTCTACGTCAAATGTACAAGACGTTCACCAGAGCACTTCGACAGGAGAGAAATCAGTATCTGATGCTTTGGAGAAACCACCCCTGACCTTGAGGATGAAACGACTGTGGCGCTGTCACCGGCCTCTGACTACAAACTCTAACCTGCAGAGCCAATCACAGATTAGAACCTGGACGACACTGAAATCAGTCAGTTGCCATGGTGACTGCGACTGTTTCATTATTTGTAACTTTAATTTTTTTACATTTTTTTTACTTTACATTTATTTTCCTTAAAACTTCTTAAAGCATTGTTGATTACGCGCTTGTAAGTAAGGTCTTCTTCACCTGTTGTATTCGTCTCATGTGACAAATACAATTTGATTTGAGTGACAGTGACAGTGACAGTGAAGTAATTAGCTTCTGGGCCATCCAATGAGAGTGGTAGACTGGATGATTCATAAATGGCACCCTATTCCCTATGTAGTGCACTACTTTTGACCTGGGTCCATAGGGAAAGTAGTGCATAGTGTACAAATGGCACCCTTTTCCCTATGTAGTGCTTTACTTTTGACCTGGGTCCATAGGGAAAGTAGTGCCTAGTGTAGCTCCCCTGTGCTAGTAAAGACAAGAGGGAAGTGCCGTTCCCATAAGAGGGAATTTATCCATCTATAGTATCGATCCACCCACCCTTCCATCATCCATCCATCCATCCATCCATCCATCCATCCATCCATCCATTCCATCATCCATCCATCCATCCATCCATCCATCCATCCATCCATCCATCCATCCATCCATCCATCTATCTATCCATCCCCAGTCTAATAGGGGGTGTTGGGGGGTTGGGGGGGACTTATCTATCTATAGTATCAATCCACCCACCCACCCCCCATCCATCCCCAGTCTAATAGGGGGACTTATCTATCTATAGTATCAATCCACCCACCCACCCACCTATCCCCCATCCATCCCCAGTCTAATAGAAGGGTGTTGGGGGAATCTATCTCCAGTCTAATAGGGGGTCTATCTATCTATCTCCAGTCTAATAGAGGGGTGTTGGTGGGGGAATCTATCTATCTATCTCCAGTCTAATAGGGGGAATCTATCTATCTATCTCCAGTCTAACAGAGGGGTGTTGGTGGGGGGAATCTATCTATCTATCTCCAGTCTAATAGAGGGGTGTTGGGGGGATCTATCTATCTCCAGTCTAATAGAGGGGTGTTGGGGCAGGGAATCTATCTATCTCCAGTCTAATAGGGGGGGGAATCTATCTATCTCCAGTCTAATAGGGGGGAATCTATCTATCTCCAGTCTAATAGGGGGAAATCTATCTATCTCCAGTCTAACAGAGGGGTGTTGGTGGGGGAATCTATCTATCTCCAGTCTAATAGAGGGGGTTGGTGGGGGATTCTATCTATCTCCAGTCTAATAGAGGGGTGTTGGGGGGGGATCTATCTATCTCCAGTCTAATAGAGGGGTGTTGGTGGGGGGAATCTATATATCTCCAGTCTAATAGAGGGGGTTGGTGGGGGAATCTATCTATCTATCTATCTCCAGTCTAATAGAGGGGGTGTTGGGGGAATCTATCTATCTCTCAGTCTAATAGGGGGGATCTATCTATCTCCAGTCTAATAGGGGGGGGAATCTATCTATCTCCAGTCTAATAGAGGGGGTTGGTGGGGGAATCTATATCTATCTATCTATCTATCTCCAGTCTAATAGAGGGGTGTTGGGGGAATCTATCTATCTCCAGTCTAATAGAGGGGTATTGGTGGGGGGAATCTATCTATCTCCAGTCAAATAGAGGTGGGGTTGGTGGGGGGAATCTATCTATCTCCAGTCTAATAGAGGGGGTTGGTGGGGGGAATCTATCTATCTCCAGTCTAATAGAGGGGTGTTGGGGGAATCTATCTATCTCCAGTCTAATAGAGGGGGTTGATGGGGGAATCTATCTGTCTCCAGTCTAATAGATTGGTGGGGGAATCTATCTATCTCCAGTCTAATAGATCTTGGTGGGGGAATCTATCTATCTATCTATCTATATATCTATCTATATATCTCCAGTCTAATAGGGGGTGTTGGGGGAATCTATCTATCTCCAGTCTAATAGGGGGGAATCTATCTATCTCCAGTCTAATAGGGGGAATCTATCTATCTATCTCCAGTCTAATAGAGGGGGTTGGTGGGGGAATCTATATCTATCTATCTATCTATCTATCTATCTCCAGTCTAATAGAGGGGTGTTGGGGGAATCTATCTATCTCCAGTCTAATAGGGGGGAATCTATCTATCTCCAGTCTAATAGAGGGGTGTTGGTGGGGGGAATCTATCTATCTCCAGTCTAATAAGGGGGGATCTATCTATCTCCAGTCTAATAAGGGGGATCTATCTATCTACCTCCAGTCTAATAAGGGGGATCTAGCTATCTATCTCCAGTCTAATAGGGGGATCTATCTATCTCCAGTCTGATAGGGGGGAATCTATCTATCTCCAGTCTAATAGAGGGGTGTTGGTGGGGGGGAATCTATCTATCTCCAGTCTAATAGAGGGGTGTTGGGGGAATCTATCTATCTCCAGTCTAATAGGGGGAATCTATCTATCTATCTCCAGTCTAATAGAGGGGGTTGGTGGGGGGGGAATCTATATCTATCTATCTCCAGTCTAATAGAGGGGTGTTGGGGAATCTATCTATCTCCAATCTAATAGAGGGGTGTTGGTGGGGGGGAATCTATCTATCTCCAGTCTAATAGAGGGGGATTGGTGGGGGAATCTATCTATCTCCAGTCTAATAGAGGGGGTTGGTGGGGGGAATCTATCTATCTCCAGTCTAATAGAGGGGGTTGGTGGGGGGAATCTATCTATCTCCAGTCTAATAGAGGGGGTTGGTGGGGGGAATCTATCTATCTATCTATCTATCCATCTCCAGTCTAATAGAGGGGTGTTGGGGGGGAATCTATCTATCTCCAGTCTAATAGAGGGGGGAATCTATATCTATCTATCTCCAGTCTAATAGAGGGGTGTTGGGGGAATCTATCTATCTCCAATCTAATAGAGGGGTGTTGGTGGGGGGAATCTATCTATCTCCAGTCTAATAGAGGGGGGATTGGTGGGGGAATCTATCTATCTCCAGTCTAATAGAGGGGGTTGGTGGGGGAATCTATCTATCTCCAGTCTAATAGAGGGGTTGGTGGGGGGAATCTATCTATCTATCTATCTATCTATCTATCTATCTATCTATCTATCTCCAGTCTAATAGAGGGGTGTTGGGGAATCTATCTATCTCCAGTCTAATAGAGGGGGAATCTATCTATCTCCAGTCTAATAGGGGGGGAATCTATCTATCTATCTCCAGTCTAATAGAGGGGGTTGGTGGGGGAATCTATATCTATCTATCTATCTCCAGTCTAATAGAGGGGTGTTGGGGGAATCTATCTATCTCCAGTCTAATAGAGGGGTGTTGGTGGGGGGAATCTATCTATCTCCAGTCTAATAGAGGGGGTTGGTGGGGGAATCTATCTATCTATCTATCTCCAGTCTAATAGAGGGGTGTTGGGGGAATCTATCTATCTCCAGTCTAATAGAGGGGGTTGGTGGGGGGAATCTATCTATCTATCTATCTATCTATCTCCAGTCTAATAGGGGGATCTATCTATCTTCAGTCTAATAAGGGTGGGGGATCTATCTATCTCCAGTCTAATAAGGGGGTGGGATCTATCTATCTCCAGTCTAATAAGGGTGGGGGGATCTATCTATCTCCAGTCTAATAAAGGGGGGGATCTAGCTATCTATCTCCAGTCTAATAGGGGGATCTATCTATCTCCAGTCTGATAGATAGATCCCCCTATTAGACTGGAGATAGATAGATCCCCCCCTATTAGACTGGAGATATATAGATAGATCCCCCCTATTAGACTGGAGATAGGGGGAAATCTATCTATCTCCAGTCTGATAGGGGGGAATCTATCTATCTATCTCCAGTCTAATAGAGGGGTGTTGGGGGATCTATCTATCTATCTCCAGTCTAATAGAGGGGTGTTGGGGGGAATCTATCTATCTCCAGTCTAATAGAGGGGTGTTGGGGGATTCTATCTATCTCCAGTCTAATAGAGGGGTGTTGGTGAGGGGGGGATCTATCTATCTCCAGTCTAATAGAGGGGTGTTGGGGGAGGGGGGGAATCTATCTATCTCCAGTCTAATAGAGGGGTGTTGGGGGGGGATCTATCTATCTCCAGTCTAATAGGGGATCTATCTATCTCCAGTCTAATAGAGGGGTGTTGGTGGGGGTGGGGGGAATCTATCTATCTCCAGTCTAATAGAGGGGTGTTGGTGGGGAATCTATCTCCAGTCTAATAGAGGGGTGTTGGTGAGGGGGGATCTATCTATCTATCTCTCAGTCTAATAGAGGGGTGTTGGTGAGTGGGGGGGGGAAATCTATCTATCTATCTCCAGTCTAATAGAGGGGTGTTGGGGGGGAATCTATCTATCTCCAGTCTAATAGAGGGGTGTTGGGGGGGATCTATCTATCTCCAGTCTAATAGGGGGTGATCTATCTATCTATCTCCAGTCTAATAGAGGGGTGTTGGTGGGGGTGGGGGGAATCTATCTATCTCCAGTCTAATAGAGGGGTGTTGGGGGAATCTATCTATCTAACTCCAGTCTAATAGAGGGGTGTTGGTGGGGAATCTATCTATCTATCTCCAGTCTAATAGAGGGATGTTGGTGGGGATGGGGGGAATCTATATATCTCCAGTCTAATAGAGGGGTGTTGGTGAGGGGTGGGGAATCTATCTATCTATCTATCTAGTCTAATAGAGGGGTTGTTGGGTCTAATAGGGGGATCTATCTATCTCCAGTCTAATAGGGGGGTGATCCATCTATCTATCTCCAGTCTAATAGAGGGGTGTTGGTGGGGGTGGGGGGGGAATCTATCTATCTCCAGTCTAATAGAGGGGTGTTGGGGGGAATCTATCTATCTCCAGTCTAATAGAGGGGTGTTGGTGGGGGGAATCTATCTATCTATCTATCTCCAGTCTAATAGAGGGGGTTGGTGGGGGGAATCTATCTATCTATCTATCTATCTATCTATCTATCTATCTATCTATCTATCTATCTATCTCCAGTCTAATAGAGGGGGTTGGTGGGGGGGAATCTATCTATCTATCTATCTATCTATCTATCTATCTATCTATCTATCTATCTATCTATCTCCAGTCTAATAGAGGGGGTTGGTGGGGGGAATCTATCTATCTATCTATCTCCAGTCTAATAGAGGGGGTTGGTGGGGGGGACATGTGTCTTACTTGAGTTCTGGGGGTAGGTTGAGGTTCCCCCGTTAATGTACGGCTGCTGTATCTGCTGCTGCTGCAGGGAGAACTGGGAGGTGACGGACGGCGCCCGGCGGTAGGTGCCCGTGGCCGAAACCATGGAGACCGAAGAGGTGGTAGAGTTGTGCCGTGAGATCTGCCGCGAGATGGTGCCGAACTGGGACATGGGGATGGGGCCAAGACCAGGCCCGGGGGCCACCGCTAGAGTAGAAACACCCAGAGAAAGAGAGAGAGCAAAACAGATAGAGGGGAGGAGGGAGAGGCAGAGAGATTGGGAGGGGGACAGATAGAAGAAAAGACCAAGGGAAAGAAAGAAAGAAAGAGAGAGAGGGAAAGAGAGATTGACAGAAAGAGAGAGACAGAAAGAGACCGAAAGAGAGACAGAACCCAGAAAATTAATCAGAGACACCCAATAACAGAGTAGACTTAAGATTTGCAGAGCATTCAACTGGCTCCTCAAAGCAACTGACCCACCAGCATTAAGACCAATCACAGAGACCCAGAGGAGGAGAGGGGGGGGGGGAATCACCACACACATTCCTGATGGACAGACACACACCAAGTCATAGGTGGAGTTCCTTCCTGATGGACGTGCCAATGACTTCCCATTCATTTTTATCCATTTCAGGGGGGTGTTCCCTTCCTGATGGACAGACACACCCCAATTCATAGATGGAGTAACTTCCCGACTACATTGCAGAGGTATACCAGATCGTACAATGCCTGGATAGGAATTTAACATATCAGCAAACCATATCAGACATCCATCTTAACCCCGACTGCAGTCGATGACGTGACACGCAGGCATTGATTGATGCAATGCAGGGGAGAATAGACACATGATTTAAGGACAGAAGGAGACAGTTAAAAGGGGACAGCTCCTTCAACTACTCCTGGGGCTTTCTACCACTCCACACCGACTGAGGGATCAATACAACATCCACTATGACCGGCTCATTGTCCATCCTCCCTCCCAGAAGCCTGGAAGGGATGAGAGAGCCAAGCATATGGGTTCGTAGCTTCAACCCCGCAGTGTGTGCGCACACACACACACACACACACACGATTAATGGACAGCTGAATGTTTTTTTTTTTTTTTCTGGCTTCGTCTGTTCTTGTCCATATGATGTCTATCTATGATCAGCACCTAGGAAAGGGCTGAAAATAGCCCAGATTAATATATGTAGCCCAAACAAGGTTCATGGAATCAATAACTTGCTAACATCAGATAACATGAATATATTATCCATTTCTGAGACTCACTTAGATAATTCATTTGATGATACATCAGTAGCAATACAAGGATATAACATATGTAGAAGAGACAGAAATTCTTATGGGGGAGGTGTTGCAGTATACACACACACACACACATATATATATATACACACTGCTCAAAAAAATAAAGGGAACACTAAAATAACACATCCTAGATCTGAATTAATTAAATATTCTTATTAAATACTTTTTTCTTTACATAGTTGAAAGTGCTGACAACAAATTCACACAAAAATTTGATTTCCATTGATAATTTATCAACCCATGGAGGTCTGGATTTGGAGTCACACTCAAAATTAAAGTGGAAAACCACACTACAGGCTGATCCAAATTTGAGGTAATGTCCTTAAAACAAGTCAAAATGAGGCCCAGTAGTGTGTGTGGCCTTCACGTGCCTGTATGACCTCCCTACAACGCCTGGGCATGCTCCTGATGAGGTGGCGGATGGTCTCCTGGTCTCCTGAGGGATCTCCTCCCAGACCTGGACTAAAGCATCCACCAACTCCTGGACAGTCTGTGGTGTAACGTGGCGTTGGTGGATGGAGCGAGACATGATGTCCCAGATGTGCTCAGTCGTCCGGGTTAGGGAGGGATTGGTCGGTAGGGATATCCTTGTCTCATCGCGCACCAGCGACTCCTGTGGCGGGCCGGGTGCAGTGCGCGCTAACCAAGGTCGCCAGGTGCACGGTGTTTCCTCCGACACATTGGTGCGGCTGGCTTCCGGGTTGGATGCGCACTGTGTTAAGAAGCAGTGCGGCTTGGTTGGGTTGTGTATCGGAGGACGCATGACGTTCAACCTTCGTCTCTCCCGAGCCCGTACGGGAGTTGTAGCGATGAGACAAGATAGTAGCTACTACAACAATTGGACACCACGAAATTGGGGAGAAAAAGGGGTAAAAAAAAAAAAAAACAGATAGATAAAGCAACACCTCACGGCACAACGCCTCTCCCCTATTGGACCTAGATGGTTTGTGTGTATACATTGATATATAGGCTAAGTGTGCCTTTTAAAATATTTTCTGTAGTTCTGTCCTTGAGCTGTTGTCTATTAATGTTCTGTATTGTGTCTTTCAATATAATGTTTCATGTTTCATGTTTTGTGTGGACCCCCAGGAAGGGTAGCTGCTGCTTTTGCAACAGCTAATGGGGATCCTAATAAAATACCCAACACCTCCTGGGGCTTTCTGCAACTCCACGGGGACTGAGGGGCTAACACCACTCCACGGGGACTGAGGGGTCAACACCACTCCACGGGGACTGAGGGGTCAACACCACTCCACGGGGACTGAGGGGTCAACACCACTCCACGGGGACTGAGGGGTCAACACCACTCCACGGGGACTGAGGGGTCAACACCACTCCACGGGGACTGAGGGGTCAACACCACTCCACGGGGACTGAGGGGTCAACACCACTCCACGGGGACTGAGGGGTCAACACCACTCCACGGGGACTGAGGGGTCAACACCACTCCACGGGGACTGAGGGGTCAACACCACTCCACGGGGACTGACTGGGGTCAACACCACTCCACGGGGACTGAGGGGTCAACACCACTCCACGGGGACTGAGGGGTCAACACCACTCCACGGGGACTGAGGGGTCAACACCACTCCACGGGGACTGAGGGGTCAACACCACTCCACGGGGACTGAGGGGTCAACACCACTCCACGGGGACTGAGGGGTCAACACCACTCCACGGGGACTGAGGGGTCAACACCACTCCACGGGGACTGAGGGGTCAACACCACTCCACGGGGACTGAGGGGTCAACACCACTCCACGGGGACTGAGGGGTCAACACCACTCCACGGGGACTGAGGGGGGGACTCAACACCACTCCACGGGGACTGAGGGGTCAACACCACTCCACGGGGACTGAGGGGTCAACACCACTCCACGGGGACTGAGGGGTCAACACCACTCCACGGGGACTGAGGGGTCAACACCACTCCACGGGGACTGAGGGGTCAACACCACTCCACGGGGACTGAGGGGTCAACACCACTCCACGGGGACTGAGGGGTCAACACCACTCCACGGGGACTGAGGGGTCAACACCACTCCACGGGGACTGAGGGGTCAACACCACTGAACCTGCAGCATTTACGGAGTGACACAAGTTCTTTGCTGTATTCAAATCATATTGCAAGACTGTTTGAATGCTGTAAATATACACAATAGACACACGCCACAGGTAGAAATGTTGCTATGGTATGAGGAAGTGCCCAGACACACAGGTAGATAGATGTATTACTAAGGTATGAGGAAGTGCCCAGACACACAGGTAGATATGTTGCTATGGTATGAGGAAGTGCCCAGACACACAGGTAGATAGATGTATTACTAAGGTATGAGGAAGTGCCCAGACACACAGGTAGATAAATGTATTACTAAGGTATGAGGAAGTGCCCAGACACACAGGTAGATAGATGTATTACTAAGGTATGAGGAAGTGCCCAGACACACAGGTAGATAGATGTATTACTAAGGTATGAGGAAGTGCCCAGACACACAGGTAGATAGATGTATTACTAAGGTATGAGGAAGTGCCCAGACACACAGGTAGATAGATGTATTACTAAGGTATGAGGAAGTGCCCAGACACACAGGTAGAAATGTTGCTATGGTATGAGGAAGTGCCCAGACACACAGGTAGATAAATGTATTACTAAGGTATGAGGAAGTGCCCAGACACACAGGTAGAAATGTTGCTATGGTATGAGGAAGTGCCCAGACACACAGGTAGATAGATGTATTACTAAGGTATGAGGAAGTGCCCAGACACACAGGTAGATAAATGTATTACTAAGGTATGAGGAAGTGCCCAGACACACAGGTAGATAGATGTATTACTAAGGTATGAGGAAGTGCCCAGACACACAGGTAGATAGATGTATTACTAAGGTATGAGGAAGTGCCCAGACACACAGGTAGATAAATGTATTACTAAGGTATGAGGAAGTGCCCAGACACACAGGTAGATAAATGTATTACTAAGGTATGAGGAAGTGCCCAGACACACAGGTAGATAAATGTATTACTAAGGTATGAGGAAGTGCCCAGACACACAGGTAGATAGATGTATTACTAAGGTATGAGGAAGTGCCCAGACACACAGGTAGATAGATGTATTACTAAGGTATGAGGAAGTGCCCAGACACACAGGTAGATATGTTGCTACGGTATGAGGAAGTATTTGAATGAGGGCGAGTGTGTGTGTGTGTGTGTGTGTGTGTGTGTGTGTGTGTAAATATGAAAGTGCAGGTGTACGTGTTTGTGTGTGTGTAGAATGTATTTTCCTACATTTGGACATGTCCTGTTTACTGGGTCAGATGACGGTAGCTCTCTGGAGAAGCTCTTCTCTCAAATAGTCACGGATCTAACCGGAACAAGTTCAGACTCAGGTGAACAGAGGACTCAACAAACAGTTAACATGTCCCTCAGACTGAGCCTTCCTCTCTACCGGCTGTAACCAGATAACAAAGCACAGGTGACTCCTGGTAGCAAGTCGGCTAGTTATTACATGTTTTCTAATGGGAAAAAGCTAACAGCTAGTATATTTGTTCCAAATGCTTTTTGAACTGAGGTGTAAGCAAGAGTTCGTAAGTACGGACCTCACAATTCCACTGATGTTTTTGATTGATAAGCTGAGAAAAAAAAATAATGTTTCTTTCTTCATTTGTAGCATTTTTTTTTTTTTTTCTTAGCGGCCATCTTGAACGAGTGGCACAGGGTTATACCAGGGTCATAGCCAGGGATGTCATAATACTGTGACAACGAAAGACACAATGCATCTGCAACATTGATAGAACATCCAGAAACACATAGTCACACATGAAGACCAGGGCCCATATTCACAAAGCATCTCAGAGTAAAAGTGCTCATCTGAGATCAGATCCCTTCTGTCCATATACTCTTATTCATTATTGAACTAAGACGGCTAAACTGATCCTAGATCAGCACTATGACTGTTGAGACGCTTGAAAACATACAGCCCCTGTACTTCAAAGCTATGACAGTCAATCAAATGAAACCCTTCACATACTGACTAGAAGACATGCAGTGGAAAAATAAACACAAACCATAGACACACACAACCCCAATATGATTCTTACTCCGAACAGATGGAAGCTGATTTCATACTATGGCCAGAGACATTGAGTCAAATCAACCACATACATCATGTTCTGGAGTACATTACACACAATGCAGCTGGTCATTTCTTGACAAGCACCTGTTCTCTCATCGAAGGGTATTGGAACTGGCATTGGGAAGATGTGCAAAACTATCTTTGTGGACATTTGGAACATTGTAAAATCAATTTAAGAAAAAAAAGGAAATAGGGGTTGGCACTTGAGCTGTTACCATGGTGACAGGCTCACAGACACTGGATCTGTTACCATGGTGACAGGCTCACCGAATGGAGCTGTTACCACGGTGACAGGCTCACAGGCACTGGAGCTGTTACCACAGTGACAGGCTCACAGACACCGGAGCTGTTACCATGGTGACAGGCTCACAGACACTGGAGCTGTTACCACGGTGACAGGCTCACAGACACTGGAGCTGTTACCACGGTGACAGGCTCACAGCACAGGAGCTGTTACCACGGTGACAGGCTCACACACAGGAGCTGTTACCACGGTGACAGGCTCACAGACACTGGAGCTGTTACCACGGTGACAGGCTCACAGACACTGGAGCTGTTACCATGATGACAGGCTCAGCACTGTTACCATAGTGACAGGCTCACAGACACTGGATCTGTTACCATAGTGACAGGCTCACAGACACTGGATCGGTTACCATAGTGACAGGCTCACAGACACTGGATCTGTTACCATAGTGATAGGCTCACAGACACTGGATCTGTTACCATAGTGACAGGCTCACATACACTGGATCTGTTACCATAGTGACAGGCTCACAGACACTGGATCTGTTACCATAGTGACAGGCTCACAGACACTGGCACTGTTACCATGGTGACAGGATCACAGACAGCCAGAAGAGAACAGGCCATTTAATTAGAGACTTCATTTTAACATGGTCCTACAGCCAGACGAGAAGAGACTTCTTCAGGGCACTGTCTGGGCTATGTTCCAAATGGCACCCTATTCTATTCATAGTACACTACTTTGGAGCAAAGCCCTATGGACCCTGGTCAAAAGGAGTGCACTTATGTAGGGAATCGGGTTCCGTTTGGGACATAACCTGAATGTAGATTGAGAACCAGAACCCAAGCACCATCACCATCACCACCACCACCACAACCACCACCTCCATCACCACCACCTCCATCACCACCACCACCTCCACCACCACCACCTCCACAACCACCACCACCACCACCACCACCTCCACCACCACCACCACCTCCACCACCACCTCCTCCACCACCACCACCTCCATCACCATGATTGTCCACTGGAGCCCTCGTGCAGAGGGAGGTGGCAGAGCGGAGGTATAGTGGTTTGTGGTTCTTTGGGCTCACCTATTGCTGCAGAAGCCACTGGGGCCACTGGGGGGCTCTGCCCAGGGAGAGGAGGAGGTGGAGGAGGGGGAGGGGCTCCGGGGGGAGCAGACATGGTCGGGACTGAAAACAAGTGCGTCAGATCCGTTAGTGACTGACTGGTTGGCAACGCTGCTGTTTATGTACCATCGTACAAACACTGTTACATACATATAATTAACACGTTGACATTTCCTTCAACAACCCCTTTGGAAGAAAGAGAAGGCTAGACGCAAACACACCACTGGCGACTATACAGTCTGGCTTGAGCGTTACCATGGTGACAGGCCCACAGACAGGCAGCTTTAGTGTTGCTGGCCTGACATCCTGTCACTAATATCCAGCTCTTTATAGGTGTTACCATGGTGACAGGCTCACTGACAGGCAGCTTTAGTGTTGCTGGCCTGACATCCTGTCACTAATATCCAGCTCTTTATAGGCGTTACCATGGTGACAGGCCCACAGACAGGCAGCTTTAGTGATGCTGGCCTGACATATCCAGCTTTTTTCGTCTCTGGGTTTACTTCCTGGTCTGAGGCAGGAGGTATACCCAGTTAGCAGTTCTACGAGGAGTCTGAGGCAGTAGGTAAACACCAGTTAGTGGTTAGTGCAAATTTAGTAAGGATGGTTTTGGGAAACCGCTATGAAATTTAACGATGTGGCTACGAAGGTTCTAACGATGAACTTAGCCTTGAGATGCTTTTGGTCAAGCGGAGACAGAGTGGCAGCTTAAGCTCCACCCTCTTCAACATTTATATAAATTTAATTTTTAATTTAACCTTTATTTAACTAGGCAAGTCAGTTAAGAACAAATTCTTATTTTCAATGACGGCCTAGGAACAGTGGGTTAACTGCCTGTTCAGGGGCAGAACGACAGATTTGTACCTTGTCAGCTCGGGGGTTTGAACTTGCAACCTTCCGGTTACTAGTCCAACGCTCTAACCACTAGGCTACCCTGAATTGGCGAGGGCACCAGAACAGTCTGCAGCACCAGGCCTCACCCTACCAGACTGTGAAGTCAAATGTTTACTGTTTGCTGATGATCTGGTGCTTCTGTCTCCAACCAAGGAGGGCCTACAGCAGCACCTAGATCTTCTGCACAGATTCTGTCAGACCTGGGCCCTGACAGTAAATCTCAGTAAGACCAAAATAATGGTGTTCCAAAAAAGGTCCAGTCACCAGGACCACAAATACAAATTCCATCTAGACACCGTTGCCCAAGAGCACACAAAAAAACGATACAAACCTTGGCCTAAACATCAGCACCACAGGTAACTTCCACAAAGCTGTGAACGATCTGAGAGACAAGGCAAGAAGGGCCTTCTATGTCATCAAAAGGAACATAAATTTGACATCCCAATTAGGATCTGGCTAAAAATACTTGAATCAGATATAGAACCCATTGCCCTTTATAGTTGTGAAGTCTGGGGTCCGCTCACCAACCAAGATTTCATAAATCTCTGCATGCAGAATTATGCGTACAATGTAAAACACAAAATAATTCACGCAGAGCAGAATTAGGACGATTCCCCCTAATGATCAAAATCCAGATTTATTTTATTTTATTCTACAACCATCTAAAAAAAAGCGATTCAGAAACCTTCCATAACAACAATAACATCACCTACAGAGAGGTGAACCTGGAGAAAAGCCCCCTCAGCTGGTACGGGGACTCACAAACACAAATGGACCCCCCAGAGCCCCAGGACAGCAACACAATAAGACCCAACCAAATCATGAGAAAACAAAAAGATAATTACTTGAAACATTGGAAAGAATTAAAAGAAAAACAGAGCAAACTAGAATGCTATTTGGCCCTAAACAGAGAGTACACATTGACAGAATACCTGACCACTGTGACTGACACAAACTTAAGGAAAGCTTTAACTATGTACAGACTCAG